>NC_080571.1:244296165-244597415 GCF_030247185.1 Malaya genurostris | reverse complement strand
GAGACATAAGATTCAAAGTGAAGTGGTAGAAAATTGGTGTTACTAGTTTTGAATGACGGTAAAGCATTTTTTGACCATCATTCATTTTCATGGGAGAAGACTTTTGCTCATGAGCTAAAAAGTCCCGGGCCTGACACATAGATGACGCTAGTTTTATCGCAGTCACCCTTTTCAGTTAATATTAACCTTTCAATACAACAGTTGAAATTTCAAGATATTCTATTCATTAGTTTGTGAGTTATTGTGCTAAGAGTGACGCTACTTTTGTTACTTTTAGAACAATGGATAAAAAACAATTTCGTGTTTTAATTTTACACTGTTTCTCGATGGAAAAAAATACCGTTCTAGCGAAGCAATGGCTTGAAAAGTGTTATGGAGACTCCGATCCATCAGAAACAGCAATAAAACGTTGGTTTGCTGACTTCAAACGTGGTCGTAGAGGCACCGATGATGCAGAACGCAGTGGACGTCCAAATGAGGCGGTTACACCAGAAAACATATAAAAGATCCACCAAATTGTTTGAATGATCGAAAAATAAAGTTGCGTGAGTTAGCTGACATCGGTAGAAATATCAAAAGAACGTGTTAGCTTTATGTTGCATGAGTGGGTGCCGCGTTTGCTCACTGTTTAATAAAAACGAGAACGTGTTGATGATTCTGAGCAATGTTTGGCCAAGGCCCACACCCACCGTATTCGCCAGATTTGGCTCCCAACCACTACCAACTGTTCGTAGACCTGAAAAAATGCTCGCACGAATGAAGAGGTTAACGCTGAAACTAAGGCCTATTTTGAGGCAGAAGATTGCGTTACTGTTGATGGAGATTACGTTAAACCCGGGACTTTTCAGCCCATGTGTTAGTATGACTTCATGAGAAATTAAAATGATTGGTTTCATATTTTTTTATCATGACAGTAGGAACGGATTTCTTTCCGTGTTGTAATAACAACATGAAAATATTGCATTTATTTATTTAGTTTTTCCGGTCCGTTTTTAAATTGTAAGGAGAGCATTCAAAACGGTATTTTCGGTGCATGTTTTTGGAGTACCCGAACGATTTCCTGCAACTTCTTTACAAATAACAGTTTCCAAGTTACCACGATTTGAAGAAAGTGCAAAAAATACTTTCACTTTTTTCCGAAAACCTGTCTTGAATCGAGTTGATCTTTTCATCCGTGCAAAAAAAAAAGGTTTTCCATGGTTCATTGTACATGTTTGTAATAAGCGTAATAGCGAGTTTGTTGTCAAATCCCAAATCGAAATGTTTCTTGGTGTTCTTCCAGTTCTTACCTTGGAGTCCCATTGTTTTTTTGTCTCTGGAGCCGTTGGTACCAACCATGACACGGTTTAATGAAGTATATTCATCAGTTTGCCCAAGGCGCAGGATTTTACATATATGTGTGAACAAAAACGGGTTTTTTGAACGGTTTGTGGATTTTCTGTCATATTGACCGAAACTTCACTGAAAACTACAGTACTAAGCGGATGTAAAATGTGTTAATTTCAGTCAAATATACGAGTAATTACGCAAGTTTCATTGTCGCAATAATTATCGACTCTTTCTTTAGTAGGTAGATTGCGGTCTAATGGTTTCCTTTAAGTTTTGCCTAACTCAAGAAATTTTTATCTTTGTGCTGTGCAAGCTCCAAGAATAATTTTACTAATATTAGACTCCAGCCATTGTCATTGAAAATATATATTGTATGTATATTTTGTTGGTAAATTATCGTTCATGTGAAATTTAAAAAAACTCGATCCTTATAAAAATTGCTAACTGTATCGAATTTTCGAGTACAAAATGATGAGTATGCGAAAGCTCGAATGCTATCGGAACGCATGTAAATTTCGCGCCATAAAAACAATATTATTATCAAAAATAATGAAATTTTAACAATTGTTGAATCGAAACTAGATTACACTACTTTCCCATATTGCTTTGGCAGGTAACAAAACCTACACCACGACGACGGATCACATCCACCTGAACGAAGACGAGAAGGGTGTCGAAAATGCTCGGCTAACAATCGAAAGTGTCACGATGAGCGACTACACCGAATACATCTGCGAGGGTCGAAACAACGCCACCGATGTCTCGGGCAGGCCCGCCCACGCCTCGATAACCGTCAGGATTCGAGGTATGCATAAGAAGCCGTTTTGTCAGGATCGGTAGGTGAGAAAAAGCAACCCAATAATATTATTAATTTACTTTTTTAGGAAAATATGCGGCTCTGTATGTTTTCTTGGGTATCATAGCCGAAGTCGTTGTGTTATGTGCGATTATTTTAATTTGTGAAAGAAGACGCAACAAGACAGAAGTCGAGGAAAGTGACACCGACCAGAGTCCAGATCAGTAAGTAGACGGAAAGTCGTTTGTAATAATCTTGTAAATTGTTTAGAGTAGGTTCGTCCATTACGTATACTTGTTTTCTCATTGTATCACAAGATTTGATTGAATCGTTCACATTTTTGCTTCTATTAGCATCGTTAAAGCGCTTTATCGCTTTTTAATCATAGTATCAATACACATGATCACACGGCGAAAATCACAATTCACTTTATTTGTGTACTATCTATGATTTTATTTCAACAGAAGGGAAAGATTGTATAGTTCGTGAAAAAAAACGAAAGGTCGCTTCGAGCCGATGTTTTATCGTTTCGCTATAAAAATCGTTAGAAATCTCTGTTTTGGGCATTTATTCCTAGTTACTTTTATATCTCACTACTAGTACCTACCATAACATGAATATGAATGCTGTCAGCTTTCTTTTACGACCGGTTTAGAATTTAACAAACTACCCAAATTGCATGTTAGTGTTTCTAACCAACAAACATTCTAAATTATTCTCTTTTACTAAACATTCTCAAAATAACACTATTTTGTAGATTTCACCGTATATAACCTATCCTAACACAAACGTTACTACAAAAAAAAATGTACCTAATATTTTGTTTCGTGTTCGTGTACCACGTGGTGTTCCGTTGCGTATAAATTTTCGTCGAAAAATGCAACTCGTTCTTACAAAGAACATTTTTCTTCTCTTCTCTCCAATTCACTTTTCAGACACAAAAATGGTCACAATGGAAACGCTTCCGAGCTACGTCAAAGAAAGTCCTAAAATTGGATCACCACAATTAAAAAAAGTCCCATTTTTTTCTTTCATTTCTCTCGTGCGAATCAAAGACATTTAATTGCAATGTAAAAGTAGGAAAATTATTACATACTTACCAAGTTGTGTAAAGCATTTCATTGTTGGCGAGTAGTAAGTTTTACCACTAAATTATTACTCCACGACGGCAGTACACGATATCAGACTATGACCAGACGTAACATTTTACAGGATTGAATGTGAATCCAACTCAGCATCAACACTTACTGCTTGAAAACAAATCTGAAAATGCATTACGCCTAGTGGATCCTTAATGTTCACTATGGTCCTCTTTTTTAATGCTAGGATGTAAATTTGCCATTTCGATTGTTAAACTCTTATTCCAGTTCTGCACGTTATGTCCCTTAGAACACCTTAAACAATAGTAATTAGACACTCAAAGCTAATCCCTGCACCAAAATAAACCGTGGTAGATTTTTAAATTTATAAAATTAAAATATGCAACTAATATTAGGAAGGTAGCTAGATTGTAATCATATACATTTGAGAGCTGTGCCTTTAGGTGCCATCTTGGATCTGTTGTAAAAAAACGAAAAGAAAAAAAAACGTTGTTAAACTTTTGCACAGATTAGTTTGCCATCACGTTACGTTCAAAAAAATCACATACACACACAGCCAATGTGAGCTGTAGTAGTTATAGCTTCACTATTCATTTGATCTGGTTGATTTATAAGAAAAATGAAATTCGGTAACTAATAAACTATTCGAATTATAAAAACGAGCCAAGTAGTTTGTTTAATTCTGCATGATTAAGCTTGCGTTAATGTTTATAAAAATGCCCAAAAACAGAAATTGGTTATCACAATAGATCACGGAACATCGACCTTTTCTATCAAAAAAAAATCCGCCGTCTGCCGACTAGTGTCCACCTCGTTCGAAATGATAAAGCTGCGAAGATTGATGAATATAAATTTTCTGTCACATCCCAGCTTAAAATAAACTACAAATAACACTACACATTCCAAGATTATCTGGAAACATTTTTTTCTTCCAATCTTCAATATTCCGACAGCTTTTGTAAACGGTAAGATTATTCATGTACACTGTGTTTCGTCTTCGACTCGTCGTTGCACAACAGTTTGCGTTGAACTGTTATTCCACTCAATAATTCATTATAAACCGTTGACGCATTACAAGTATCACATGATTCTGCCATGTATAAATATGACAAAAGCTCTTCGTTTCTCATAACAGAAAGGGAGAGAGGGGTTTCGTAAAGTCTACGTTTGTCTACGACAAAGAAAGGAATGGAATTGATGCTTTCGTTCTAACTCGACGTAGTCTTATAATTCTTTCCAACTCGTGTCCCAATCAGTCCAGTTTCGATGATTATTTATTTTTCATGTTTTTACAATTAAAAGCAATTCGGTTATTTCTCATTGTGATCTATTCTTAACACATGTTGATTGCAGAAAAATACTAATTTTAACAGTTTAACGTAATACTAGACTGAAAACAATTAAATTTTCGATTTAACGTGTCTTAATATAACCGGAAGTTTCTCAAACAAAATTATTCTTTCCTCATGCGCATGTTTGTTAATAACGACATAATAAGACAAAATTGTGACTTTTCATGTTATTGCCAAACGTAATAAATGCACGAAAGGAAAAGTTTTACAGTAAAAAGATTATGATCACAAAAAACATGTCATTAAGTTCGGTTTGGTGGTTCAATGCATAGGGCGCAGGTCTTACAAAGCAGTCATCGTATGTTCGAACCCCGACCTGGAAGGATTCTTAGTGTCAGTAGAATCGTAGCACTAGCCATGCAATGATTCTGTACGCTATAAATCAGCTACAAAGTGTGTTGATACAGAATGGTCAGATTCCACAAACGGAATGTAACGCACAGACCAGTGCGGTGAAATTTCATTTTCAATCGAATGATATCAGATGAAAATAAAATTTATGGCCAATGACGTTCAGCATATCGATACAAATTCATATGACTTTCGCTGCCATTTTCAAGTGAAGCTCCCAAACTATGACGTCAGTTGAATAATCGTACCTAGTCATTTGAAGTTTTGCTTGCTCAGTTTCAAGTGTCAAGTAGTCTATCTCCTTCATTGTCTTCGCTTTTGGTAGCGAGCAAGTTCGAATGAATAGAATTATAAATGGATATTTAAAGTATTAAAAATTAAAACTGAAGGAGGAAACTATAAATTTATGTGTATTCTGTAATTGATTTTTCAGTTACCTGGTTTGTCTTTCATCTATTACCTCGAACCAATTCGAATGTTTACATAAACCTCATTTGAAGGCCGCTCTCACACTATTGAAAGAGATATTTTGCTACTTCAAGAGATCAACTGACGGTGCTTAAACTGAGCTTTGATTTGAAGAGAATCGATTGATGAACTTAATGCTGCCGGCTCGGTACGTCAGCGAACGTTGTGTGTGTCAGAGTGTGAATTTTACTGCACTAGAGAGATCGTCAGTGTGTATCACATTCGGTTTCAATTGAATTGAATAAAATTTTACTCCACTGGCCAAGACTTTGCTTTACAAGAATCTAAGATTACAAGAATTAATTAGTCCTACACGCAGAAGAAAAAAAACGAAAATCTGAGTAAATCTAACGATTTTTTTGTTGTATAGTGATAATAACAATTCTGGTTTGATTTAAGTAATGTTTTCTTGAAACAACCAATATTTCTTTAGAGTAACCATGCTCTAGTTTAATACAAGCGGAATAGAAATTTTCGATTTTTTAAACAACTATTTTTAGTATGAAGGATTGTAATCGTTTTGTTGTTTCAAACAATCGAGATTTTTCTCTGTGCATGTTTATGAATCTCTCATGCACATTTGCCTCAGTGTAGCAAAGAATGTTTGTCCCTTTGACCACTGATAAAAATTAACACATTGAACAGAAGAGTTTTTAGTCGCATTTCTTTTCACTTTCAAGGAACAAGTGCAAATCAATTCAAATCTGTTTCAGTTTAAATCATGTCGAAATTCAATATTAAAATACTTGAATTCAACTTAACGGAACAGCAGACAGTCTAAAATGTTTGATAATTAATTTTAATTGGCGTTCAAATTGTCATACGAACTTATATAACACGTCGGTCAATAAGTTTTGACAAAGAAAACAATACTTTTTCCAAATTATCATTTTTATTCATCAATGTATTCTAGGTGTTCCAGAATTTGTATATCACTTATATACCACGAATTCTCGTGAGCCTCAAAAAACGCTTCAGTCACAGCGATGATCTCATCATTCGATGCATATCACTTTCCAGCAAGCTTCTTTCTTAAATCTGATAACTTGCTGCCTAACTGCTTTTGGGGAATATTGACAGCCCATCTTTGCTAATACGGTTAAGTCTCTACGCACCGGAAAGATCACTTCGTCATTGCAACTTTCTGCTCCTGGAATCAAGGAATTCGGTTTATGGACAGCACGAACCTTTTCGCTCAGTCTATACGTGATTGAACGAATTGTTTCAGTATTTAGATTTTAATATGTCGTCCCGTATGTTTCATCAACGCCTACTTGACCTTTTTCATATTGTGTATCGTGATAATTAATTTTAGTGTACTTAGTTTATTGATCTTTATTCATTAGGACAAATTATGTCAGATAAATCATAAGAAACAAATAAACAGAAAATAGTCACTGAGGGTTAAATCTGGCGAATAATGAGGATGCGATAGCAATTCATGGAATTTAGACATTATAACGATCACTCTGTGACACGGTGCATTTGATCAGCCGTGAACAAACGTGACAATCATTTGCAAGCAACTTTTTGATGCTCAAATGCTCATGAAAAATTCTTAACACACTTCTTTCATTACGGTATCAGCTATCTCCTGCTAATTAACTTTACGATTTTTCATAACGACGGAATGAACTTTCAAGACGGTTTTCGTAACAACAGTTTAATTTGGACGACCTGAGCGTGGAGCATCATCAGTGTTTGCTCGACCACTTCTGAATTAAGCTTACCTGTCAATAATGTTTTATTTGTTTCGAGCTCGAATAGTGTTTATTAAGCGATTTCTTTTGCTTTAATATGGGGCGCATTTTCAAAAATGTTGTTCAAGAGTGAGTAGAACTTAATCGTGAATATCTTTCGTTGTGTCCTCTTACACGACAACATAATTTTTGTAGCATGTCATCGAAAATATGGTCAGCAATTTATGATAAAATTTTCAGTCATATGAGATAACATAAGTAACTTGAAATTAATTTTTTCTTAAATGTTCGATATCAACCAGTATCATAGAAGAAAATTTTCAGATCTAGGTTAAGTACTCAGTTCCACATACAAAACTGCATCATTCAGTTTCAGAATCCACAATCAAAACTCTGTTCCAGGTCTAGAGTCCGGGTTCACAATCAAATAAACTTATGAGAACTGTTATTGATATTTAGTGGATATTTGGATGTATTGATGAAGCATGTCAGCTTTTGCTTGTATTCACGTCATCCAGTTATGTCTCTGATATTAACCACCCGTCTTTTTTGTTTTCGTTAAAAATAGTGTTCCAGTTTTGTTAAAGAAACTTCACTACAAGCATAATAAACCAACACTCCAATTAAACTGTATGTCATAAAATTTTGACAGAAGAAAACTTATTGATTGACGTTTAACCTGCCCAGTAGATAACGCGAGAATGAAATGTCGCCCACTACATCAAAACCGTCGTCCGAGTACGAGAAAGGCAAACGCGCGTCGTGATTGTTTCTCTTTGATCCAAAACATTTTAGATATCAGGTGTACAACTTTGCTTCCGCCGTTTTCCGATAGGTGGCTGTATCGGCTGAGGCTGGTTAAAATCCATAGCTGATAATGCATTTAAAGTGAGTGTGTACAGTGCCTAACGAATTGTTATCGCCGTTTCAGTGACAGTTGTTCGTGTTTTCGTATTATTCACGCTCGAAAATGTCTGTTTATGTGCCCAATTCTCGCCATTTGCGGGAAGTTTTACTTTTCCGTTACAATTCGAAAAAAATGCAACTGAAGCGCATCGAATGCTTTCAGAAACTTACGGTGATGCTGCTCTGAGTAAAAGAACGTGTCGGGAGTGGTTTCAACGTTTTAAAAATGGTGATTTCGATGTCGAAGACAAACATGATGGTGGAAAACAAAAAACTTCAAAGATGAATAACAATTTACTACGAGCTCTTAAAACCGGGTGAAACCATCACAGGAGATTTTCACTTTCTGCTCCGTTTGCACAAGTTAAACAGTAGTCTCATAGTTATGTTTACTCTTTCATTCATTTTCGGTTTTCAGATTCGAGAATCGATAATGACAGTTTTGGTTGGTTGCTCGTGTCTAGTTTTGGTTTCCAAAGAGGTTCTAGAGTGTAAGACTCTATAGCAAAACTTCACTGATTTCAATCAATTCAAGAAATATTGAGAATTGAAATGTGACCAAATTTCCATGCACGTCTTGTCGTAGGGAAACGAGCAATGTTGCCATTGATACTCGCTTCTGTTAAAGTGAAAGACGAAAATTATTGCTCTCCCTTCGTTTTCGTCGAAAACGATCATTTACCAACGCGACAGTAAAAACCTGTTTTAATCCACCTAGTGGTGTAATGATGTCTTTTTCATATTAATCTTACTATCATATTAAATACTGTGGAAGACTTCAAATTAATTTTCTTGGATTAGTAAAAGAATACCGGAATCGGTTTATTTGACCGTCTACTAATAATGACTACCGATTGGAGTTGTTTTGAGGCCGATTTAGAATTTGTTTTACGTTTCGTTTCATCCCTTTAAGTGATGGTATAAAATTTTGAGCACACTTTACCTTATAACTACAGAACCGGAAATCGGAACCAGATGACATTTGAAAAATTTGTAAACATCGGTCATCTGAGAAAAGCTATGACACATATTTTCATTATTATGCACATATTACTTCACAACTCCGGAACCGAAAGTTGGATTCAAACAAAATTCAAGAAATTTGTATGGGACCACAAAACCTTTCATGTAAATCAAAGTTTGTGAAGATCGGTTCAGATGTCTCCAAGAAAAGTTAGTGCATAAAATAGTTACATACACACACAGACATTTTGCGTACTCGACGAACTGAGTCGAGTGGTCTCTGGGACTCTGTTCAAAAGTCGGATTTTACAGTGAGACGACGAATATAAGGCTGTTAGATTTCGTTCTTTCATTGAAAATACGTGACAATTAGGGATGTCGCAATATCGATCTATTAATCGAGTAATCGATTAATAACCCAGATAATCGAGTAATATTTAATCGATTAACTTAAAACTAATACTCGATTATTGAGCTAATCGAATAATCAAAAAAATTTCATATTGATAATCGAATGAATAATCGAGTAATCGAATAATAACCCGAATAATCGAATTAATTTCAATCGATTAGTTTCAAAATAATACTCGATTTTGAAATAATCGAGTAATTCGAAATTTCCGACATCCCTTATGACAATTTTAGGCTCTGTCTATGACATGGACCAAAAACTATATTGATACGTTAAGTACAAGAGATATTATCACTCTCTCAGAAGGTAAAGTGGAATGAGACTTATTCACGTCAAAATATTGGGCCTCGAGAAGACACCAAAGACAATTGTCAGCGAGATGCAGTTCTTGACAAACTGGTGATCTACTCATTGAACATAACTCAAAATTGAGTGACATAACTCAAAATTGAGTTAAGGAACGAAGCAGTCAAAATTTGAGTTTTTTTATACAAATTAAGAAAAAAATATTTTTCAAAATTTGAGTTCCTTTCACTCAAAATAAAGAAATTCTTCTTCGTTAATGTTTATATACATGGAATACTAGTTAAAGTCATTTTTCTTTCTTTTGAATGCACGGAAAATAAAAACTACCTATTGTTTGACTTCTTTTTACTTAATTTTGAGTTCTTTTGAATCTTTTCTTTCATTCGTTCCATCAATTGTTGTCAAAATACAAAAAGCAAACCCACCCAACAGCGAAAGTTTCGTCCAATAAGCTAAAATTAAGTAAACCGTATCAACCAGACATTGAGTCAATACGACTCAACTGACTCAAAAGTAAATATAACTGATATTTAAGTATTTTTTGCACGTGCCTTACAGAAACTATCTAGAGCCACTTTACCTAAAAAATAAAGTTTATTGAACGGAACCCCCAAATTGGGTGCAATGTACTTAAAATTGAGTTGTTTGAAGCACAGAAAAACTGATTCAAAATCGTTTTCTTTTGATTGGTTTGGAGTCAAAATTGATTTTGATATCCACTTAGCATAATTGAAACAACAAAATTTCTATTGAAATCAACTATAATTGATGATTTCTGGTTTCAAAAACCGGATATAAAAACGGCAATGAAAAACGACGTATTCTTTAATTTACAAATTCGATTAGAATATGCAGATAATGAAAATACACTGAACTGCAAGAAGCATTTTTTTCAATCAAATGTTTGAAAACAACGCTTACTCTAATGTATGACTAAAAGCGAGAGAACTCATGGCCTGAGTAAATTTCACTCAAATTTTGTCATATTCTGTTTATGAATTTGAGTAATCGCAACTCAAACCATGAGTTATGTTCGAAGAGCGTGAGTTTGGTGAGGAGAGTGACCAAGGAGGCTGTGCAAAACTTGATGGAATCTAGAGTGCCTGCAATCTCAGAGTAACGACAGCTGTTCGTTTGAAATGACAGCTTTGTTCCAAGCGAGCAAACGGCCTGGAATGTAAAGCTAATCAAAACTAACTACACTTCGGATTAAACGTTGTGAATTTTTGCCAACATTACGGATAAAATGTTGTCACTCTGGTTTTAGGCACTCTAATCGAATCAGCCCGACAATTCAAATTCGCTTAAAAAGAAGCTTGGGTGACTTTTTTTCATTTTTATTTGTGAATGGAACTTGTAAAAGAAAACAGGAAATTTTGACTGATTTACACATATTCTTGTTTTACCTTTTTTGAATGAAGTTAAAAGATATTTACACTGAAAATATTTTATTTTATTATCCGAAATACTTATGAGATTATCTTTTGTAATAGTTGTATATGTTTCATACAGTATTCCGCTCAATGAAACTTTTTTAGAATAAAAAAATACAAAATCAATTTTTTTACGAACCCATAATTGAATGTGGTAGCTCTGCAGTCATTCGTTAAGACGAATCTATATTTTATGCGTTCGGTCATCATATCATACAAAATCTTGAAACTCATACTCATTACATAGTTAAATTGAAGTATTTTTTTTTTAATTTATATTCAGTTTTCTTTCCGTTGGTCAAACATTTACAGCGAACATTTTTACTATCCATTTCCACTATCAACTAAAAACTGATGACACATTCCTAATGTTAACTACTCTCTTTTCTTACCCTACTGTGCTGCGCTGTAATTTCTAACCGTCGTGATTAATTTTGACAGGAGAAGGCGAAAAAGCTCGCGGAACTATAACTAATAACAAATTCTATTGTACTGCTAGAAAAACTCTTTGAGAAATTGTTGAATAAAGCTTAGTTATAAAAATAGTACTTAGATTAACGAAGTGAAAAGAGATTATTATTATAATTAATAGACTACGATGGAAATGCCGGTAAAAATTTAGAGTAAACGTAACAGAAATGACAAGAAAAACTAAAAAAATCGTTTCTAAAGGCAGGTGGTTTACGTCTTAAACTATACAATGTTCGAGACACCTTACACCAAGTGGACAAAGCGAATATATCCAAACAAACACCCGATAGAAGCTGAATAAAAACGGCTAGTTTGGCTGACAAATCCTGCTCAAAGTATAAACTGCATGAGTACCGATTTGTGCCATCAAACTAAAAACCCACCAGTAAATTTATCGTAGCAAAAAGCCTGTCAACTTTTCTTGCCTGATTGGGCCCATACCCATACCGATGAACCCGTTGAGACAACACACTCGAAGATAGGAACTAGAAACATAAGCCATTGATGCCCTCAGTATAGAAGAGCCCTTCTTTTAGAACCGCATCTGGAGCCGATGATTTTTGCCAGCCCCAATCCGATCGAATGCTTACTAAAAATGTTTGAAAGCTTTAAATAATTTAAGTCTCGATTTCTGTGATCAACTTCGATTGATTTGAAGAGTCTGTACTTCCATACTACCAAAAAAACACGAGAATGAAGAAAACAAAAGCCAGTCAGTCGGTTGGGATCCGGCGGTCGTTCAATCCGGGATCGCTTTTGGATCGTCTTTTCAGTGTAGGAACCAATCTACGGTGTATAAAAGAAGGAGAAATGTTTTTCGATCGAATTAATAAAAATACAACAAGATAAATCGTCATAAATTTAGTGATAACTAATTAATGGTATCATGAATCTAAGAAGTAGTAGCTTAAACACGCCGTTTGTATAGGATAATTAAAAGATTCGTCGCAGTAAGATGTTTTGTAAGAAAACCATCGGAAAAAAACATATGCTGAAGCAAAACTAGGCGAACAAAGACTAAATATTATATCACGTAGAAATGCAGCCGGTAATACGTGAGCAAACACGAGCCTACAGATGCTGGTCTTACGATGTACATAAAGCTCTCACGTGGGAAAAAAGCCTCTGTTAGAAATATCCGAAAATATTCATGCAATTGAGCTCTGTCGTATTGAAGCAACATTAGTAAAATTTTCGTCCGTTCCTTTTTAAATATTTCTAAAGGAGTTAGATCGCTTTTCGAGAAAGGCGATCTATATCTTGAAAGCAGCAACAAACAATATTCATAATCATTCCTATAACTAACCACAGCTCTTGAAACAGATTATGATAATATTGCTACATCGTTTCTCTCTATTTTTTTTTATTTTTCAAAATTATTTTCAAACTTTCAACGCCAATCGATCGAAAATTTGTGTACAGATCTTTGATTGTTTTAACCATTACTAAACTAAACAATTAGTTGACATACCAACTTCAATAATTTGCTTTCTAATTCGTGTTGGTATCGATCACAGCTGCTGATCTTTCTCAATTTCAATTCAATTATTTGCCACTTTTGAAAATGGCAGCTATTTTCTACTCTCCAAACTCCTGACGTGAGCCGGATATTGTATACTATCAACTAAAATTTCATGAATCCAAACTAACCGGTTAAAATGAAGAAATAATAATACGTGAGCCAGATCAACTCTTTTGCAGGGGTTTGAAATATTTTCAAAAATTGAAACTACTATAATTTCTATGATGCAAAGAATATCTGAATATTTTTGTACTAGACGAGACAGACCTAAAAGCAACTCGATGATTAATATATTGCAAACAAGGCATTGCTGAACAAGAGAAGAAAGAAAAAACAAAAAATTTGTAGAATCTTGAACGCAATTTAATTGACTGTACATATTGTAAATTAAAATTATACTAGAACAATGCAATCTTGCGAACATAACTAACAGCGCATGATGGAATACGGTTCGAAATTTAAGTTTTCTCATTGTATATGGTTGTTCTTTTGAATTTGTACATTTCTTTTTCTATAAGGATCCGAAACTTATTTGGGTAGATAAAACTGTTTATAATGTAAATTATGTCATATTTTCGAATCGTCTTTGGTAAAAAAAAACGATCATCAATAAATTGGATCAAACCTAATAGTAAAAGGAAAAAAAGCTGTCCCGTCGCTCCAGACAAGTATCCCACGATGTAGAAGAAGTATGGCAAAACTAACAAAAGCGCTTTATCTAGATAAGATTATAAGAAGTTATGAGAAACCAAAATTAAACTTGAAAACATCGTTTCTTGCCATCCAGAAAGGTAAAAGTTCTGCAACGTGAATCGTGTTACCATGCGCGTACGATAATTGGAATGGATTAACCAAACAAAAGAAGTGATAAGTTATTCTCATTTAACGCTGCTATGTTGCAAACGAGTCTAAGGATGACGGAATTTCGACTAATAATCCCGATAGTCGACTGAAATTCAAACCATTTGTTTGAAAATAATACTCGATTATCAGCATAATCGATTAATTCGAAAACAGATTTTATCGAACGAATAATCGAGTAATCGATTCATAGTCGTAATTCGATTTCAATCAACTTACATTTACTGCTGCTAAGGAAAGAGCTGGAAGCAGCGTTGCCATTATTCCTGATTTAATGCCAGATTTTTCTGATTTCGACAGATATTCTAACAAACCAGGTGGTGATACCTTTCATTTTTGCTCACTGAAAAAAAAGCCCGGTCAAAATTTCTTTGTATATAGTTAGATACAGACAAATGCAGATGAATTTTTGAGTCTGAGACAGATTTTTGAAAAACTAACATGGTAACTCTGGCTGGAAGTGATAATTTTAAAGCCATACACTCTAAGAAAAAATCTTTCTTCTTTGAACGATGTTGGACCAACGTCTGATAAATCAGTTTTTGCAATGACTGAGTAAAAATATATATTGGAGAAGCCAAATGAAATGCCAAAAAATCATCTTTTCTGTACGTTTTTCATTAAATTGGCTTCTCCAATAGATGTTTCCACTCAGTCATTGCAAAAACTGAACTAGGTTATGGCGACTTTACGCAATTAATAAATCGCCCATCATTGGGCATTCGATCCAATTTGCAAATTGTTTTGGAACATGTTTTGAAACACTTTTCTTGTATTATTTTGGTTATAGCTAAAATGTTTGTGAAACACGTGAAAGGCTTCAGATTTTTTCAAAAATTAAGTCGCAGATTTTGTTACTGTTATGTCGTTTTCGTTTGATGCCAAGCCTGGCCCAGTTTCCATCCTAACTGCTGTCAAATCGTTTGCTTGAAACCAGTTTCGAACCTAGTTTCAAAGTATTCGAACTGAAAGTCGAGTCTGTTTCGAACCTGATTTTTATATCGGGTTTGCTCACACCCCCGTTGCTAAGTGCGAAACCAACACAGTTTCGTGAAAAGTGTTCGCTTGATGAAACTATCCTGGGTTAGTTTCAGATTTTCCAAGCGAAAACGACATTAGAGTGTACAGAAGCGCTGTGTAATGAAGTGCTATGGAATAGGAAGTGAACGCAGTCCATGTATTCTGTCAAATGTAGCAATGAGCCATATTCTAATTCAATAATTTAATTTATATATTTTATTGACATATTGCCGGAATTTTCGGTAGCGGCATCTGCGTATGAAAACTGACATTAAGAAAAAGATGAATTTTTCGTTGTTTTATAATACAAATAGATAATAATCAAAATGGACTCGTGAGGGTAGAACATTTATTTGAAAGTACTGTTTTTTTCTAGTTGAAGCTATTAATAAACATTGATAGTTTCCCGAAATGTTTAAATTTGTTAGGTTAGTTTTTATTCTAAGAACATTGTTTAAATAAAAACCAGTATCAGAATGTTTAACAATCGAGTACCATTTATTTTTAATACTTTACTTACTATTTCCGACGGCTTGAAAAATGCTGTTGAACCCAGTATAATGTACGATTTAAATAAACTTTAGTTTTCGCACGAAGAATCGTGATCGACAAACTTTTTCTTCTACTTCTGCAATGATTTTTCAAATTAATTGTCCCGTTTTAATCTGGAATTGTTTTTATTACCTGGTTTATATTTTTTCTACCAATTTGACAGCTCTTGTTGAAAATATCATCTCTACACGAGCAGCACATGTGCGTTTGATGTCAACGTCATTGTGTCAATTAAAATTAAATGATATGAACTTTGGATTACAAATTAGGTTCTGGTCAAAGCTAATAAAAGTCATTTTCATTGACTCAAAATAGATAAACATAACGAGAAATAAATGTCACTCTTAGGTTCGCTTGCAAACTATGAGAACGAAATCCATGTCTATTCAATGACATAAGCGGAACAGTAGTTTCAAAATTGTGCTCTTTCTTTCATTTGCTCTTTTGAGTCATTTCCGGTTTTTAGTGAAAATCCCGTAGTATGCAGTGTCGATTTTCAACCGAAGCTTTGAGAATCGAAAATGACAGAAAACGGTTTCACAATGACTTTTACCTGTTGGTGCTCGAATCTGTAGTAGTTTTGGTTTCCAAATAGGTTCTGGGGTGTAATTACTTCGGATTGTCATATTTAGGTCACTTTTTATAGCCAAGCGTCACAGATTTTCAATACATCGATGAATAAATGAATAAATGAAATTCTGCTTATGTTGCCTGCAGACGTTAGTTTGGTTTTGTCTTGTCATAGAGGAAAGAGTGACGTTGGCAATTATACTCTCACTTTTTTCAATGAGAAACGAAAATGCTTCGTTCCTCTTCGTTTGTTCTGGTGTCGGTCATCTACGAATGAGACAGTAAAATATTGAAAATGAGGCTGTTGGATTGGTTTCATTAATTGAGAATGCGTGACAATTTTAGGCAATTTGGTTGCGCGTTACTTTTAAAATTCATCGTTTCATTGCTTTTACGACATTGGCTTTGAACCAGCAGCCGAATGGCAGAAGAAATTTATCACAATTTTCTTGAAGAGAAGAACACCATAAAATCTCTTCACAAAATTGTGCTTTCTTTTCAATGAGTTTAGAAGTTCAGCTCCGGGCAGAATATTTCTGGAAATTATAAAGAGATTTCGCCAATTTTCTTAATTTGGAGTTCCCGTCAAGTTCAAGAGAAAGTTGAAAAAGAAAAGGAGAGCGAAAGAGCTTTCGAAAGACAATTCTTTTAGTCATCAAGTTTAGCTAATTTTCCTAGTTTTGGGTAGATCGGGCAAATGGAGAGGAATTGTATTAATAGGTTGATCTAACAAGTTAATAAACAAAGTTCTCAATGTTGCCATCTGGTTCTTCGATCGGATTTCTAATATACCTTAAAATCGACGGTAACAAAGCAGCTTAATTTTCTCTTGTCTACGGTTACATCTGTTTTGCAGATACTACTGCCCAAATAATGCCTCCATTGTTTCTATGTAATAATTTTTCAATAGTTTTGCTGGATTTTATCACTAAAATGACTGTCAGAATTTCTTTCCAAAAAAAATTTTTTTTCTTTTTCAAGTGTCAAAAAATTTCTACTTAAACTTGACGTCCGAATTAAAAAAAAATAGGCCAATTCTCTTGGCAATTTTCTTTTCTCTCAAGAAATTTTGTGACCGGAATTCGACTGCAGGTCTGCAGGGTTGTCTGTATCTTAATTTCTAAAACAAATTGCAGATATTCTTCAACGCAGATTTAGAAATGAACCAAGATTTGTGGAAGGGCAATGCTACTACCTTCGCTCGCGCAAGTTTGACAGTATTTTTTACATACTTGTATCACAGAGAACAGACATCCAAGCTAGTGAAAACTTTTTTTTTCAAAAAAGCTGTGTTAAGCATCGAGTAAAAATCCGTTAAAAATCTCCGTTGCGTACGATTTTGCTCGCATGAATTACCATTGTATGAAAGCTCGAGCGCAAGAGCCCATAAGGGATTACTGGGCTGCTCGAAGCGCCTCTACAGGAGAATTGTTTTCTTACACACATTAGCGGCCCTTACTCGAGTCATTAAAAATGTCATTACTAAAAAATAACATCATTTTAATGAACGTGTAATGGTGCAGTAATGACGAGATTTCTATCAAATTCGAAATACATCATTACTTAGTCATCATTAAAAATGAAAAAAATTATGCTCGTGTAAGGGCCTTGGATGTCCGTTCTCTGTGCTTGTATGCTTGCGAGCTTCAATACTGTCGCTTATAATTTATTCGTAAAATCTGAGAACTTCACATTAACATTGAATGCTAAAATAGGAAATAATTTTCTTTCTCGTGAATTTGCTATTGATTGAATGTGGATTTCCATAGCGGATTGATTTTCATAGACTTGTTTGTATCAGTTCTTATGAATTGGATTTTGTAATAGAACTGACTTGACACAAGCAAGTTTTATCGTGGCTACCATTCGAAAAAAAGCTGGTAAAGATCTGCTTACTTTTATCGGAGACCTTTACATTGGAAATTTGGAGCGGAAACGATGTTGTAGATAATTAAGTTGTGCAAAAATAGTCAATAGCTATCAGAAAACAATTGATCAGAAAAATCTGTTAGAATATAGACGGATCAGAGTTTATAGTTTGTTTAACTACTATACTTTAGTTTGAAGACGCATTGTTTTGTTAGTACATGTTTGATCATCCGAACAACCATTGACAAGCGCTAAACACAAATTATTTCACACAATCCTAATGCCTGTTTGTTACATGTTTTACAATTTTCGTTTCTAAGCATTGCACTTCACGTGAAGGTAAGCTGCTCGAACTAAGAAGACAAAATATACAAAAAAAAACTCCAAATGTTCCTCTTCTATGAAAACCCAAAAGTATTGATTTTACAATACATCGCAGTGTACGAGAGAAATTCGGAAAATTGTAGTTTATAACCCCACATGTTTGTCGGTTGTGTTCACGGAAAAATTCTCTTACGATATTTTTGACGTTAATACGCGTGTAATGTATATAAATCAATCACACACACACCACCCACGCACCGGACAAGTGTCGGATTTCCGCATCGAGAAAGGCACTGTTTATGACATTCGCACACCATATTATCGCACGAGAACAACTCTTGTCGAAAACAGCAAGCAAGCAAATAAAACATACATGTTATGCATTCATTTTTACATGCTCACACACAATTGATACACACGCGTAGTGTCATACGTCGAGGAGGAAACGCAAATAGTTTCAATCAAAATAATCACGTTCGATGTAGGCCGTAAACATACTTGCAAACAAAACACAAAACCTTATAAAATGAAACTATTGCACTTCCCCAAACTATAGCAAGCAACTAAAACCGAAATGAACGAAGAATGAAACATGTGAACAGAGATATTAAAAGTTTACTCGAAAAAGTCGCAAATAAACGGTACACATTTTTAGAAGCACGCAATTGATCGAACAAAAAATTATTATAAATTATGAGAAACAAACAGACCCTACAACAACAGCAGTAAAAAATAGGAATGACATAAACATTTGATTGTTTAATTATTATTAATTGTGAAACCAGAGTTGTTGAAATATTACTTAATACCACACATTTTGCTAGTTGACGTAAGTAAAACGAACAGGAGAAAATGATTAATTATAAGCAAAATAGAAAACGAAAAAAAGTAAAGAACAACAATACAGTAAGTCAGTCATTGGTCACGATAATTTCAGTATACTGATTCAAGCAGAAGCCGAATGAAACAAACCCACTTATTCGAGTTTATCGCATAATTCGCTACTGTTAGTGTTCATAATTTGACTGTATAAAGATTTGATTATTTCGCCGGCCAGAGATACTAAGCTAAACACAACACATAATCGATTGAGCACTCTTACCTAAACCGAACACCTGAGCTGCTAAACTATACATGTTTGTTAATGCGAAAAATTATCGGTTGATCGTATCTTATGAGTACCGTTTATTAGTTTTATTTGTGAATTGAGATTATACAGGAGCTAAACGTGAATAGAGAAGTACCAAACAACTGGTTTAAATGAATTGGAATTCCAAAACAACAAACAAATTCGTCTGAAAACAAACGGCGAGAAACTGTAGCATATGCAATGAAAACTGAAGAAAAAAAACAGAAATGAGAAAATTTAAGATATTGTTATTATGTATAATGTTTGACCAATAAAAAGTGAACAGTTGATTTAAAAATATGTGCAAGCATTTTGGTCAACGACTGACGTCAGATTTTTTTCGCTTTGAAATGCTTGAAATTAACTACAATCTTATTTTTCTTTCACAGGGAAAAGCTGAAAAAGTGATTGTCGCCGTGTGCTTCAAATGGACTCGGAGCAAATAGACTATAAACGAAACATTCAAATCAATCGAAAAAGATCCTCTCCACCCGAGATTGTGAAACATTTTACTTTGCTATAGTTTGTTACAAGAAAAAAAAACAAAACCAAAAAAAGTTCGAAACTTACCGAGATATTTTTCTTTCTGATATCGAAAATTTTTGTTTTGTAAAAATGTACTTAAATGTTTTTTTTCGTTTTCCTACTACATATTTTCTAATGAAACCAACCGCTTCGATTTACTGAACTACTCAGTTTTGCTAATAAGCTTCACATAAAGACCACATCTAAATATTAAGCAACCTTAGTTTTAACGAGACAGTTTATATTCAAGAAAACGAAATCATGTGTACATCACATAATATTTTAAAGTAAGTGCATCGATTTTCCGTTTCATCGCAATTGAAGCTCTAATATTTCACAAAGTTTTCAAAATAAAAAAGAAAATTTTTTGTCACATTGTTGTTTATTTTCCATGACTCCAAGAAAACCTTCATGGCTTCAATACTTAATAAAAACAGGTAACGTAAAATTAATTGTTATTTAAATTTTTGAGTAGTTTAAGCATACAGTACACTGGTTTTAGTCATCGAATAAGAAAAATTGATGCAAATTTATGTAACGCATACAAACTGGCATAAGACAGCAGGCAAATTTGCAAGCAAGGCTGCACGTGAATTAAATCTACACTGATTTCTCCGTTGCATCCCAAGTAACAATTCGAATGCCTTATGGTTTTGATTGTAATTTATAGGAGTCACTACCTCAATCACTACCTGTTTTATGACAACTATAATAAGTGTCTCTTTTAACCAGTAATATCATAGTTTTCAAAGCTTCTATAAAACCCTTTACCTACACTAAAAATAAAACAATTTGCACTAGAATAAAACCATGCAAACACTCTTAATATTGCTTTCAAACATTTTCTTTAAAACATTATTGTCAGTTAAATTCTTTCATAAATCTAGTTTTGTGTGTGTGCGTGTTCATTCTATCACGATTTCACTCAGAGTAAATTTGAGGGTTCTAAAGTACATTTATGACGCATTAGTTGAAGGCTATTTGATTTATTGCTTCTTAGGTTAAGTGTAATTTGCATTAAAAGAAATTTCATGACCGCCATTATGATGTTCTATACCGTAGCATTTATTGACATCAAACAAACTTCGAAATTCAAAAACGAGCAAATATGTTGGACTTTCATGATTCATTTTCAGATCGTATGCACAAGTTTTATCGTCACAGAATAGTTTTATACAAAAATGACGATGAATCACAAAAAATAATTTTCATAAATCATGGAGACTATCGCAAAAACCGTATTTATTTCAAGGCGATTAGTTATAATTCCTTTTTTTTTATTCTTACATTAGCATTAGCATTATTAGCATTAGAGACCGCCCGTGTGTTGCTACTCCGTTATTGATCTGGACCAATTAAGATTGCAAAATGATTTTTTGGAGTAACATGTTTGGGAATAACACATTGTTTCACACTGTGCAAACTGTATTGAACCATGCATGCTGATCAATACCGACGCCGGCCACGTCCGAATGCAGATCTACTTGGGAGGGAAAGGATTGTTAGTTCGATGCATTTTGCTACTAGGAACCGAGGAATCCTCTGCATTCCCACATGCATCACAGGAGAGGATACTTTGTTAGTAAATGTTTTAATAATGTTATCATGTGTTTATTGCTCTGGGTAGCCGGCTACCAAGAATGTTTTAAAGTATTATGGTTTTATGTGTTACTTTGTGCTGGCAATATAATGCACGAAACAGTCAATCTCCGAAATTGACAAAACTCCGGACAGCCGGCTGTCGAGTATGCAGTCACTCGTTTATGCATCTACCTTTCGCGTTTTTTTAGTCATGCAAAAAAAACACATGCGGATTGATAAAAAAAAAGGTATCATCTCACTGCTAGGTGGATTAAGCACGTTTTTATAAATGAAACTACGTGATACAAAATAAACGAGCGAATAGGATTTAGACAAAAAAGTTGATTCATTGCATTGAAATATTCTAAACAGTTATTATAAAATCATTTTAAATCACCAAACAAAGGTCAACAGATTTCACACGCGTTTTGATTCTTTATTATTTCCGCTTTATTATTTTAATTATTTATTAAAATTATTAATTGGTTATATTAGTTGATCTGGGCAGCCGGCTACCGAGAAAAATATTAATTTACTGATTGAAATATTAATATCAAGTGTTTTTTACTATGTATTCAATATACCGATATATGTTATCTCTGTTATTAACTTTGTAATATAAACGGATTTGCGCAATAGTTGATTTTTATCATTCATTTTATAATCCTGAAAGACAATAAATAACATGGAAGAAGAAATCATTCCTAATAAAACTTTCTCCGAAGCTAGACGGAAATTGATAGGTTGAATAAAGAGATGATTTAGTAAAATAGAGTAATCAGATGGAAGCAGGAACCCAGTGGATCTATTCTTGGTTCATTTTTTCCGCCAGATTCCACACGGCATCTGGGCTGGTACAGTCCGGAGAGAGCTAATAGGTACTATCAATCTCCTAGTGGACCCCAGCCCCTAATTCCTTTTTTTATTCTTACATTCACGATAAAAATAAAAGCGCATTAAGTTTTTACGTTCGGAAAAGGTCTCAAACTCGTAATTAAAATATAATATATTCTTACTGATTGCATTCAAAGTAGACATGACACACATAGTCAAGAAAAATATCATTAAAACGACAGTTTATTCTAAGCGGTATTCATTCCATCCAAAGAAATTTAATGTTGATCGTAAAGCTGGTTTCAAAATTTTCTTGAATTTGGAGTTTTAAAGCAAGTTTATGCTGATTCTTCATTTTGATTTATAAACCTTATGAAGAATGGTCCACTTTGCAGGAACATGCTCTTATGGAGGTTTTCAGTAGGCTTTCGTGGAGTTTAAAGTTTTATTGCAACATTTATTATGTAGCATTGAAGACAGCTACAAGTATTTAATAATATTAAAAATGTTACTTGGGATTTGACCACATAACAGTCTCTAAGTTGAGTAGACTGGGATTCAGTGGTTCATTTTTGAATTGGCTTCAATCAAATCTATCTGGTCGCGAAATGTTAATGAAAATAAAAGGACTGTATTTGACTAGACTGTACTACATCACTATTTGCTGTTACCCTCGAAGTTGCTCAAGGAAGTCTCTTGAATCGTTCACAGTTTTACTTTATCTTAACTATTTAAACTTTTGCAATAAGTGTAATAAAGATTTTCGCTGTACCAGCTTAAACCCGCCTGATGGTTTGTTTGTGCGGGTGCGTCTTACTCATTTCAGACCTTCAGGGAGAAACACAAAGCTTCCCCCGCGTGACTCAGGCAATCCACTCCATCATCCAGCCATTCACTTGTAAGATACCCTGATGCACTCCCTGTCCCTCCCCGTTGTCGATATACTTGAGCATAATACAATATAATATAATGTAATATAATATAATATAATATAATATAATATAATATAATATAATTTAATATAATCTAATATAATATAATATAATATAATATAATATAATATAATATAAAATAATATAACATAATATAATATAATATAATATAATATAATGTAATATATTATAATATAATATAATAAAATTCAATATAATATATCACATCCAAGCTAGTACAAACTTTTTTAAAAAGCTGTGTAAAGCATACAAGTGAAAATCCATTAAAAATCACCGTTGCACACGACTTTGCACGTATGAATGTCTGTTGGATATCTGTCCTCTGTGATGTAATATAATAAAAAATAATATAATATAATATAATATAAGACGATATAACACAGCATAATATAATATAATTTAACACAATATAACATAACATAATACTATGTAACACAATACTTATACTTATAATATAATATAATATAATATAATATAATATAATATAATATGATATAATGCAATGCAGTATAATACCATACAACATAACAAAATATCATATAATAAGATAATATATGAAATAATATGCTATGATACAATCTATAACAGTTGCTTTCGCAGTGTAAGTTATGCTCTCTTTCGTCGCAGTTTTTCAGGAAATATATTTCTTTTTTAATAATAATAATAATTAAAATAATAGTGATAATAATAATAATAGTAATAGTAATAATATTAATAATAACCAACAATATATAATACAATGTAGTATAATTCAATTCAATATATAACAAATAATGCAACAAACAACATGTTGCAATATACTATGATAAAGCACTTTAGGATGGGCTTCAAACTACAATCCATTTCGCACCCTCTCATTCTGCTACTAACGCAGAATGCGATAGCACCCAGTCGACGCCGTTCTATTGACCAAATGTCATCATAGACGCTCGGGGAGGCATGAGATAGGAACTTGTGAGGACTTAGTTATCTCACCATTTGACGACCTAGCACTGGCAATTATGAATTTTGAACAGTAAAAACTAATGTTGATAGTTTCCAGAGGTTAGACATCTGTCCTTATTATTCAGTTCATGTTGCCTCGAAATCTAAAAAAAACTTGTTTTTCACTGTGTTATCTATGAGCAATTTTGTGCTAACTAAGCAGCTTTTGCGGGAAGTTTTAGTTTTCTGTTTTAATTGCAAGAAAAGTTCAGCTGAAGTGCATCAAATGCTTGTCAATTGGTGCCATCGACCTCACCATCAACACCAAAGCCAAATATACATGATTCGAAGGTCGAAGATGTTATGTACTATGAGCTGCTACAACCATGTGATAGTGTAACGGGAGATCGGCACTAGCTGCAATTGATGCGTTTTAGCCGTGCGTTACGAGAAAAACGGTCGGAATACAAGC
Source organism: Malaya genurostris (assembly GCF_030247185.1). Taxonomy (NCBI): domain Eukaryota; kingdom Metazoa; phylum Arthropoda; class Insecta; order Diptera; family Culicidae; genus Malaya; species Malaya genurostris. The sequence continues at coordinate 244,572,692 of NC_080571.1, read as the reverse complement.
AAAGACATGATAAAGTTATTCTCCTGCATAACAATGCTCGGCCTCATGTCACAAAATGAATGACATTGCTTCATGAATAATTCTGTATGAAATGTTCAAAACGATGAATGTGACAATGAGAGATTCTCTTTGTTTACTTTCTCTTTCGATTATTACGGTACTGTTAGCAATCCTTCACTCCAATTATTTACCGATAATAGTAACTAAAGCTATCATCTTCGAATCTGCACTGAAGAATGCAGAAATGTTTCGCAATAATCGAAAGAGAAAGTAAACAAAGAGAATCTCTCATTGTTACACTCGTCGTTTTGAACATTTTATACAAAAATGTCACATATGAACCCATACAGAGGAACTTGGTAGTCGTGTGCAGATTACTCTTGGAGCCTGTAAAATTCTGTTCGAATGGAATATTGCATTATTTGACAAGTTAAGTAGTTATAAATTGTATCGTTTGTAGAATTATGTCACCTGTAAAATTCATAATTTTTTCTAGGTTAGTATAAACACTTTCAAATAAAATTTTACGTTGGAATTACTTTAAAAAAAAACACGTGAAATGGTTTCAATCGTCAAAGAAAATGTTTTACGTGACAAAAATGAACGTTATGTGAACATCCTCTGAAACTAATAGCAGGGTGGCAAGTGCATTAGCGATTTTAATTTCCCGGTTTTTCCCGGTATTCCCGGTGCGCGAGACTAAAAAATCCCGGTTTTTTAACATGTCCAAAAAACATCGAGAGTTGAGAAATAAGTATTTTTCGGGTATCTGCTTAGAACTACGATTAAAACTCTCATCCACAATTTGTCCAAACGTTTATCTTCTGAACTAACAGTACCATTCAGCTCAATGCCCAGTTATTTAAAAGCCTAATTAAATTTAAAGTCTTACAATTAAAATAAAATAATTATTTTTCGAATTATTCAATCTTTTTCAAGACTACCACTGAAACAGTTTTTTAAAAGCTCTGGAAAATCAATCCTTCTTAAAACATATGCAAGTTAGGAGTGTATTCTAGAAATGGGCAAAACCGATCATTTCAAAGAACTATTGAAAACATGATAGTTGTACCGAAAGAATCAGTTCTATTGAACCGTTCTTTCGTTTTTCTGAAACTTTGTATGTTTCTTCGAAAATAATAGGAAAGCTATAAATTATATTTTGTAGTAAACAGATTCAATAATAATAAAGTCTTTTAGCATGTGTTCTACCAATGATCATTCTCTTTTGTATACATTTTCAAAGTTCGCGAACTTCTACCAGATTCCTTAAACCAGCAAACGTTTCGAAAGACTATTCTATTGAGAAGAATAGAGAGCTATCATTCTTCAATAAAGAACTCCAGTTCACTCAATCTTCGAGGAGAACTAGTTCTTTTGGGCCGGTCGCGGACTGACCATCTCTAGTGCATTCCAATACTTTTTTATTAAAAATTAAAAATGAATGAACTAAAGCACAACACTCCTCCCGCAAACCCGATTTCTTCTAACAACCAGTGACGTCTCGCGACAAAATTTATGGGTTGTGCACTGCTTATATAGTATGATATCAGAACCGTTTCGACGTTGCAACTGAGACAGCAATTTGTTTTCAACTGCCATAAGCATTAGCCTGAAGCCTCTCCTGAATGTGTGCATACAAGTTCTCACAGAGCCTATTTGGCCAGTGGTGCAGTGCACAAGGTGCACATGAGGACGAGAGTCCATTGCTAACAACATATACGATATTCTTTTATAGTTGGGTTCTGGCGAGAGAACAAAATCCTTCTAGAATTCTTAATATGTACGCTTGTCATTTTGGAAAAACAACTACAATCTATGCCTCTAGTGACTGAAATGATCTAAATTTGACTCTCCTATCATTGACACTGAACAAGATCTTACGAACTCTGAAAAACCAATTTCAGCTGTCAAAGAAAGAAATCAAATATTCCTTGTAAACGGTGGATAAAATGAAAGTCGACAACTTTGTCAATTTTGCGACTCCTATTGAAATCAATATCAAGATTACTAAACAAATATTGTCACAATTTGACATTACTGAGACAAATTTTGGTGAAATTAGGGAAATCATTGGCTGGCAACTAAAAACACGGCCCCAAAGAATTCTTAAAAAAATTATCAATTTTCTGATGTTACTTTTACCATTAGGCATACTTATTCTGAAATTTGAAGACAAACACTAAAAAAGGTCCTAAGTGCAAATGACAGTTCCTTTTTCTATACTCTTTCTTTTGATTATTACGGTATTATAGGCAATCCTTCTATCTAACACTTTGTATAGAATAACGACTGAAACTATCAACTTTCGATCTGCTGTTAAACATTATAATTTAAAGAGAAAGTAAACAAAGAGAAACTGTCATTTGCACTTGGAATCTATTCAAATATTTGTCGAGATTTAATAGAAATCCAGCAGAAGCATCCAAATTATCCTTATTTTTCATTATGAGCATTGATTATGCTGTTATTGATGACAACTAAGAAAGCTCTTATTGATTTAAAATTGCTAAGGTGTTGGCTCCATTTTCAATGAATTGTGCACCATTGAACCTGTGAGGGACAAAAAGAAGTTTCAAAACTTGTACTGAACTTCTAGTTCAAAAACAAAATGGCCTTCATCTTTTCATTTGTTGTATGAGGAAAATCATGATGCTGAAAATCTTTACTGATATTGGGACTAGGAAATTTTTTCCCGGATTTGCACTAAAATTCCCGACTTTTTCCCGGTAAAACCAAATTCCCGACTTTTTCCCGATTTTCCCGGTCACTTGCCACCCTGTAATAGGATTTTCACATACAATTAACGTAAATGCTCGGTTAATTTTTCAAAAGGGCGTATAAGCAAGTGACAGTTTCTCTTTAGTCACTCTCTCTTTCGAATGTGATTAAAATGATTTTCTTTGATATCACTATTCTGTATGGAAGTCGAATGTTTCGGGTATCATTTCAAGCAAAGAGTTGAGTGATAAACGTGGAAACCGCTTGGCAATTAATAGAAGAGAAAGTAAACAAAGAGAAACTGTCACTTGCTTATACGCCCTTTTGAAAAATTAACCCAGAATTGACCAATCGTTGAACAATCTACGTGAATTTCCAGTGTGGAAAGCATTATCTTAAAAGTAGCTATCAGTACATTCTTAAAGTGTATGTAGTTTAGAAATTTATTTGAAAATCCATTCAAAATCTACAAAGCGAAAAGCAGTGAATTCTTAGTGTAAAAAGTTTGGAAGTTGTGATTTTCTTTAAACTAAATTTCTTAACTTTGCATTTTTGTCAGTTGATAACCTAATCAACCCACTCCCCCGATTTAATCAGCTGCAATTGAATTTTATCAGGATTTGGCATCTGGTGCAGAGTAACGCGTGCTGCATTTTATAGTCCTTGTTACTTGATCATAAACACGTCATTGAAATAAATATTTTTCGCGATGAGATTTTATTTTGTTTATACGAAGACGCGAGAAAATCGCCATTACTCCAATTAGGTTTTGCACAATGATGACACAAATGAACTGCCGATGAATTAAGTTCATCTTTGACAGCTGCCGGTGGTTTGTTTTGTTTTACGACTGCAAATTAAGAATTGAAAAATGACGAAAAAGTGCCTGTCAAAAACGTGTTCCGCAGTGAAAAGAAATCAAAAAATTGCCCTGTATGCGTTTCTAGCATCAATGAGCGATATTTGTATTCATCTGTTAGTGTGAGGCGACTTGCAATTTTTTACTTCAAACCATGAACCTCCAATGAACTTTTAAACTTTAAACAAACCACCGGCGGCTGTCAAAAAAGTTCATTCGGTACATTTTGTGAGGGTATGTCATATTCGTGTATAACCTAATAGCAAAGACATCATATTAACAAGATATCCAGCTCTCACATTTCTCGAACAAAATATTTGCAACAACATTTTTTGCGAGCATGGCGCCCTCAAGCGAGTCCGCATCGAATCTCGTACACAGAAGTAGGGGAGAGAAATGTCAAACTCGTGCGCGCCAAAATAGCAGCACTGCGCACCCATATAATTGACATGATAAGTTGAATGTGACACCGTGCGATGGCGTTGCTAAACTGAAGATTGGTTTCGCTCCAAGCTGACAGGGTCTGCTAATAGGTAGTTGGGGACAAGCTTTCATGCGAATTTCTACAAATTATAATAGAAGGTAACATGCCTTAAGATAAATGTTGCCTCAATATTAGGTGAGATATATTTTAATTACATGTGGCTTTCAGTAATATTCAAAACAACAATTGCCTATCTAATAGGTGAATGTGTCAAGAATATCCACTGCTTTTTTATTTAGGAAACGCTAGATTATACATTAAATAGCTTCTTACTAGATTATATATTAAATAACTTCTGAAAGATAATCAATTAAAAACTATGCGAAAAGCAGGAGGGAAAATATTTTTTGAGTGCAATACGGGAAAATAATATTTGTTGTTGGCATTATAATATTTGTTGTTCGTTTGACGATTAAAGACGAATTTAGGAGTAATATACAATTATTTCCAAGCTCAAAACATTAGCCAGCCCAATGAAGGAATAAAGTTATTTACTTAGAAAATATTCCGACAACCCTGTTCAATTCTCACTATCTCACAGGCAGGGATACCAGAAGCGAAGACATTATTGAAAAGTATTCACAGATCTCACATTTGTTTATGAACACTGCCTTTAATTATACTTAAACGAAATATTTTAAACTTGCTCTCGTTATTTCTGATTGCATGAAGATAGACATCAATTTGAGTGAATCATTCAACTTCAGCATATTTTCTATCTCGTGAAATCGGGTTCATAGTGAATATGAAAAAAGATAATAAATAATAAATTACTAATTTTAATTCTTTGTCTACGGTAATACAACCCTCAATACAAGAACAATAAAAACTTCCTAATGAACTCACTTGGTTCTAACGATAACGGGAAATCATAATATCATCTGCCAACATCTACTTAAAAAGGGAATAGAAGTCGAAGGCCAATCGAGCACTTACTTCAACTTCAGACGAAAGAGAAAGGGTTCCTTCTTGGTTAATTATAATTACTAACATTAATCGAACACCGAATACGTTGAAAGATAGTTCATTGATAGTCATCCAAAAATAAAACGCGACGAATGAAAACATTTGGAAATTTATATATTAATTTGGCATCACTTATTAAGAGTGAACAGCCATCTCACTTATATACAGTAATGCCAAATATTTTTTCCTGAATATTTCGAATTCATTATCTAGTAGGACTCTCGTAGGAGATTGAATAATAAAATTTTCGCTGCCCTTTTGCAAAAACAACGGCCAATAAATTACCTGTCAATAAGAGCTTCTTGTCTCAACTTCAATTCAGTAGGTTAGTAGGCATCAGAAGCATGCTGCAGTGAAGAACATTTCTCGTTTTATTTTCAGACACCTGTAACTCATCTAGGGAAGTTCCTTCAAGCAAACAATGTTCAACGAAGCTGAATTGGATTCACATAAAAAAAACGGAGTTGCGTTAAAATTTGACATGAAAATCACGTTCGAAACTGGCCCCAATTTTAGTTCAAGTGCGTTGAACTATGCTTAAATCTTACGTAAGAAAAATATATTACCAACAGTTAAGCGTGAAACTGGGTTAAGTTCAGCATCGAACGAGAAAGATATATGTTAGTTCTTCGACTATGCTTGGATACTTGAATTTATCAGTTTAACCTCTTAAAATTTACGCTCGATGCAGAATAGATTTCAATTTTTCTATTTCATATTCTCTCGCTTACATGGGCTTGTCTAGGCCAGCTTCCCAAGTTTAGAGTTAATAATATTTTCTGAATGTGTTTCCATTTGTAGAATTTATATCTTATATATATCTTCTTTTTCTTATACTTTTGTTGTATTTTTCCGTCATACATAATATTTAAACTTAGACAAAATTTAGAAATTATCTATTAGCATTCAAAATCGACCGCGTTGTGCAAAATATTTTACCAGTAATGGTGTTCATCTATTCGGTAGAAATTTCACGAAAATAATTATTTTTGGCAGCTCTGGTGCTACTCATCGGTGAATTGATCACCCTTCATCGCTTCACGCTGAGTTCACCGTGCTTTAGTTGTTGGCTAGATTTCGTTCGTAACGGTCGTATTTTTCTTTGGTCTCTGATATGTTGAGCGGTGTGATATTGCAACAGTTGTGTGCGGTTAGTGCGGCGTTTATGTTTTTATGATTTTCTCTCTTCCCAAACGCACACGTTCATCTGCAAGGAAGGTGTATTCGTTCTGGTCAGAGCAAGGCTTGTTAAATTTTGGGCAGTGTTTTGATGGTGTGGCTTAAATTTTTAAACTACCTCCTGTATCCAGCCTCGTGTGTAAGTGGCCATCAGTTGCAACAGGAGTCGTGGTGAAAAAGTGCGTGTGTGGCTGAACCAAAGTGGCTCATTTCTAGTATTGTTTGGTACTCCCTGTGATCACTCTAACGATCGATTGTGTTAATGGGCAAATGTGCACTGTGAACCTTTAACGTCGATGCCAGAGTCTGGTACCTCGAGGTAAAGAAGTTGGATTAATTAAAGTACAACATACTTTCGAAGGGAGGTTCCCGTACGGGCTTGGCAAAGCGTGGATTACTTGGCTGCTTGAACCAGACAGCACACCAATACAGGCAGGTGGGTGTTAATCATTAAACAACAACTCGTCTACGACGATCACCACAACCCAGGCTAATGACGGATTGCATTGGGCGTTAACCTGGATGCAATTAAGATATTCTGCAATCTAAATGCAGAATGTTTAGTAAGGAATGCACGATCAGATGCATCGAAATAATGTATCGGTCATTAAAACACCTGTAGATTCACTCAACGTGCTTAAAATATGTCACCATTGAAAGGGGCGTGGATCATTCTCTATCTCTCTCGAATGTTTTATGATTCAAGTGATCGATCTATTAGACAATTTTTCTATTTAACTTTAACCGTTTTTTGAAGTTGTTCTAATAATTGTATGTTGTGGATCTACACAAATCGGGCACTCATATATTTGAAAATTAGTTTCAAACAATTTCTCCCGACAGGTAACATCTTGGTGATCATTACTCACGTTTCTTGGTGGCACCAATGGGTGTGTGTTTCAAGTAGTTCCTTTGCACAACCACCTCCATCGATCACTGGACTCCAGTCACATCGTAGTGACATTACACGACTACAGTTATGCTCTCAGGTTTGCCGTTCATCGGCGACTATTGTTGATTAACTTGAATGGAATAGTAAATAAATATCTTGGTGGTTACCTGTAAACTGACATGCCGCTTTGATGGTGTGAACGAGTTTAGTTTTGGGATCAGATCATGGCCTTAATGTAATATATTTGGAGTTCTAGATTTTTGGAATATTTGCTGATACGATAAATTCTACCGATTTGTGCTGTAACATCTAGGATTAGAGTAAAGTCAACTTAAACGCTTCACTAATGTAAATCGCTTTTACTTGTTGACATTTACTGAGGGATGAATTGTTTCCATAATTTTAAAATTATGTCTAAACAAAGGTATTAAGTAGACATACAAGATTTATGGTTGATCCACATTTCTAAAATTTTATTTATATATGCAAACAAACAGTGAAGTTAAGATGAAATTCGAAAATACTCGAAGTGTGTTTATCCTACGAGATAAGCTCTCAAAATGCCAGAGATTGATAGAACGCATTTTTTGCTCTATTCAATATTCTATTTTTCAAACTTCAGTGAACAAGAAAAAGGACGAGTGAGAGTATGGCGTGGTGGAGTTAGAATTAGACAAAGATACCAGCAAAAGCAATTAGCATTTGACTCTAATCTTTGTAAAGAGGTTTCAAAACTATTCTATATTAACTGTTTTAAAAAAGGGCGATTCCTATACATCAATTACTAGAAAGGAGGAGCGAAACTATTTTCTTGACAGTTTAGACGATTTCCGAACTTTTCACTACTAGACATAATAAATGAGACGATAAAATTACCCACAGATTTGGCCTAATCTCGAAAACCAACCAATTTCACTAGAAAATGCCCTAGGACGTAACTTCATTATTCATACAGGAGACATACAAGTGAACAAATCGAAAAAGGGGAGAACTCTTTTTACATCGAATAATTCAGTTGATAAAATAGGAAAGTGTACAAATTTATATACCTTTTAAAGATAAATCAACAATTTATCGACTCATCAAAAATAGAATATGCGATAATTTCCAAATAGGAATTAAAACCCAATGCGAAGCATTCATCCAAGGTTTTCTTCGTTTGTTGTCATTGTCTCTCCTTTGAAAAACAGCTTATATATCAATGGTAAAGAAGATGATCTTTTTAGCGACGAAGATATTGTTTAAACTATCGGTTTATGAAGGAGATGGAATGGCACTAGAAAAACGAATTTTAAATCTAATTTGGAATTACCGTTAAGGGTATCATTGCCAAAATAATCTATGAGCTATTAGAATCTATAAAAAGCGGGTGGGTAATGTCAGAGTCGTAATCAGATTGCCGTGAATACGAATTAAGCCGGTATGCATTCCTCAAACCTTCCAATATTGATAAATTTAAATTAAATTTTAAATAATTGATTGTGTAAACTATTTTTTCTCTCAACTGTATGCTTACCAGAATTCGGAACGATACTCTTATCAAGTACGACATCAAATATTATAACTCACTACAAAATGATAGGAAATAATAGAAATAAGAAATAGAATACAGAATAATGAGAAATAATACTAATCCTAAGAAAGGATAGATTATTTGAATCTTTTCGATGCTCCAGAACTCAGTTTCCTTTGATGTAAGGGACCAGCCTAATATCGAAGGAAATAATTTACGCTCGGCATCAAATTAACGTTAGTAAACTGCACATAAAAACGGTTTTATTTAAATATTAGTATCATCACATTGTGTCACCAATAAAGGCAGATCTAAGGCGAGAAGAAAAATATTACAAACGCAAATAATGGACACAACTCGTTATGGTGAGCTTTCCGAACCCGAGTTCCATATTTTGTTCTTTTGGAGCGATTGCCACCAAACATTATTCGAAATTTATGTTTACGTTTTCCATTTAAATCGAACGATTTTCAATTTTGGAGATCTTTACGTTGGATGAAAAATCTTGTCTTAGTGCAAAGAACAAAATTATTGTAATGTTTTTTTTTTCTTTAATGAAAATCAAATTCTCTTAATGATCTTTTTTGACCCAATGCGGGAGGTTGGTAATCGAACGGAAGGACAATCGCCTTAAGTATCATTTTTGCGCGTCTTCCTAAACACTGAAGGATTTTGATATTAAAATCAAAAGGATCAAAGGTGTGGCTTGTATTTTCAAAGGCAAAATATGTTTGAAAACATCCTTAGTGTGTGAATCGACCAGCAAATCTTTGCAATCAAAACCAGATAAAAACATAACTGTTTCTTTCTAAACAAATATTCATATCCGATTTTTGCATTCAACGTTTCAAGTTTTAAAGATTAAACATAATGGAATTTAATTCATATACTGCACATACATTTTCGTGTATTTCCTTGTGTAATGTAGAATGTTTTTTTACTATTTCCGCGCAGATCTTGTTTTGAGCATCGATTGGTTTTCACACGTATTCTTTTTTGGGTCCTTGCAGAATTTTCGTTTTCGTTTTGATTGTTTCTGTAACATAACTGAACCAAGTAGCGGATCTATTATTGCTGCAAGACGAAAATGTTCTTTCATTATGATTATGATTAAAATACACGTTTAATATGCTACGAATTGCTTCCGGTTGAGCAAATTTAACGTGGATCACAGTGTAGAACAAAGTTGAACATTTAAAGAAAAACAGTTCAGCATATGAAATTTGATACGAACAATTTTTCATCACGATAACTATTGGCCGCATTTAACGAGTTCTTCCTCGCACGCTATCGCTTAATCCCGATCGATGTGGAAGGCTCTTACCGGAATACGCTGTGGGGGATTGAACATTAATTCGAGTTTCATACATTATTCGAATCAGTTAATCGAGATCAGCAAATATCTTCGTGTGACAAATAATGTCACTCAATTTTCTCGGAGAAGGCTGAAACGAATTCAACAAGCTTATGGTGTCTTATGGCGCCATACAAAGTTTCTGAGTTTCATCTGGATCCTACTGCCGGTTCGGAATAATAGGCTGATATGCGAAAAAAATTTAAATTAATGTCACTTTTCTCAAAAATTACCAGACCGATTTTCACAAACTCTGATTTAAATGAAAGATCTTATGATCTTTTGTAATGTTCCTGCATTTCATCCGGATTCGGCTTCCAATTCCGGAATTACAGAGTGAATTACAGAGATGTCTATTTTAATCAGATCCACCTTCCGGTTTCGAATATACAGGAAATGAGTGTAAAAATGATAATTTCAAGAGTATTCATCGTTAACCAAATGAACTCATATCATATATACCGGTAACCAGTTTTTTTTAACGGATGTACTGCAAATGGTAATCAAAAACTGTTTGAAACGCATAAAATGATTACATAAACATAAACCGGTTTTCATAAACTTCATCGCGAAATATATCTTTGAGAACTTGTGCAAATATATCTTTGAGTGCAGAGTGTCGGTTGCGTTCAGTTATATCTACCGAACCGGAAGTATCCTCCATGTTCAGTTATCACTTGATTTTTGGCCACATTGTAGCTTTCAAACGATCCCATGCTTCTCGAAATCGGATTAGTGATCTCTGAAAAAATAGTGCGGTTTGTCGGTTACGTCACTATCACCGGAACCGGTGGTGTGCGCCATAATCCGGTACAGTCATTTCCAAGAAAATTGAGTGGATAGAAAAAGTTCGATTTGTCAGTTACGTCATTTTTACGAATATATCTTCGGAACTGGAAGCATCAGTGATGCATTCTGCGAACTTGACCTGGGTTTAGTCATTTACAATGCACTTCAAATTGAACAGGTTTTATTGCCACGTAGCGGTTCACTATGAACTAGAGATGGGCAGTTCAAAAGAACTATTTCTTCTGGAAGAACGAGTGAACAAAAGTTCTTTGTCTAAGGACGATAGTTCTCTAATATTTCCGAAAGAAATAAAAATGACTGAATTATATAAGAAAGTGTATCAACAACTGTATGTTTCGAAACGGTCGCAGTGTTTGAGATTGCAGTAGAAATTGTATGTGTTTGGTGATCTCTGAATAAGTGCACAAAAGTGAACGATTGGTACTTTAAATACATACTAAAGTCACTGCATTAACTTTTGAAGGGGTCGTTACCAACGAAATATAATTATTTTATGTCGCTTGGCTTTCCTAAAAACATTTCCGAAGAACGAAAGAACGGTTCAGCAGCTGGAACTATCAAGTTCTGAACGGTTCTTTGAAATGAACTGTTTTACCCATCTCTACTATGAGCTGCTAAACAGTTTACTCTATTTGGATAACACTATTTGACAATGCCCTTGTTGAGGCCCCTTACATAAACCGGATTTTTTTTGCATTGATATGTAACAATGGACGAAACCTGGATCCATCATTACACTTCGGAATCTGAGCGGTCGTCAGCCAAGTAGACTGCCGTCGGCGAGAACCGTCCCCATTGGCCAAAAACGCAAATGTGAGCCAGTAAGATTATGGTCTCAGTATTTAGGGATACTCGTGAAATTTTGTTCATCAACTTCCTGTAAAAAGGTAAGTCTATCAATAGCAAACAATACATTGGACAATTGATGCGTTTGAAGAACGAATTCGGTAAGAAACAACTTCAAATAAAGAATAAAAAAGTGCTCTTTCGCTAAGACAATGTCACAAGTCGAAGTTGCATGAATTGAGCTGCCGCATCCACTATATTCACTGGATATGGCATCAAGCTACTAATATCTGTTTGTACGGTTCACACTATGCTCCAAAGTGGAAACCGATTCTGCTCCAATGAGAAAGTCATCGCTGGAACAAACTCATATTTTGAGGCAGAAGATGAACCGTTGTTCAAGGAAGGTATTGAAAAGCGCAGGATTGATTGTGTCGCTCTTCAAGAAGACTACCCGATCAACAAGGAAGAACAAAGTTGTATCTGGGGTTGTTTCGTTTTTTCTATCTAAATTAATCATAATCTTGACCTTGTTAATAGTTAAAATAACAAAAAATATAACTCAATTTAACCTAGGTGATAACAAAATTGTTACAAACCTCGATATGTAAATATCAATATCATATCTTAATTTGTTACAAATTTAGTGCGACTTTTCAGCTGTAAATCCCTTTTTTTGGGGGGAAAGGCTTTATCGTGCAAATCTAAAAATAGATTTCGCGAAGTAAGATGAAATTGCATACCTTTAGGCGATTTGATTGCCATAAAAAAAGTCATGCACAGTCAAAGCGACTGGTTTTGAACCGAGAAGTTTTGAGTTGCCAACATTTGCTACGATTGCATCGGGGCATGAGAACCAACTGAGGTTGGAAGGATATATTGGTATCATATAATAACTTGTGTAAGTCCATATTGCTACAAAAATAATCTATCTCTCTACACCTCTTTCGTAGTTTCCTTCCAACCGGCATATGAATGACAAAGGGGCTATTTTAGAACTATGAGCAACTTTTTTTTGGTGCTGAAGAATAGTTTTTTTTATTCAATAATATAGCATAATTTTTAGGCACACTTGAAGAATAGTAAATAGTAAATTAACGGAAATGACTACATTTTGTGAAACAAAACTACCTTATAGAAGCTGAGGAAATTAACTAATGAATGATAGTTTTTCAGTTTTTTCTTCTTTGTACCAAGAGGGCTGACTTTCAAATAACATTCGAATCAGTTCGCTCGTTAGTTGAAGTACGTGAATTGTCTGTACGTGTATGTATGTCGATTATCGGGCATATTTGATTGAAATGTGCACCTAATTTTCTCGGAGATGGCTGAATCGAACTTCTTAAATTTAGATTAGAATAAAAATTCGTTGGAAAGACAGTGCAAAATCTGAAAAAGTGTATATAATATCGATTAGATTAGCAAGTTTTTATGATTGATGATCAATCAATTGCCTATTAGTCACATTGGTTTGCGATATCCGCTGCCAGAAGCCCCGCAAGTAATGTTCAAACACCATCGAAATTGAACTTTTATTCCGGTTTGATTGTTTGATATCTTCCTAGATTGACTCACAGAAAAATGATTCAAATGGAAAGTCTCATAATGCGGGCCGGTTGCTTTAAACTCTACATTGCAAATTTCGGATCCCAGCTCATGGTTCCGAATTGGCAGTAATCAAAATACTACGAAATGAGACTATCACAAATTCATCAGGTGTGGATAGATTGAACTTTTCAAGTCGAAGTTGAATCGTTTTTGTCTGATTCATGAATGTAAAAATGTTCATGCAATGATATAGATGACAACGGGCAAAATACGATTTCTGTAATTTGAAGATATTATTAATTGATGAACAAACCAACTCATTTCGATTTTACTGGTTTTGGATCTAAAATTGTGAAAGTGATTCGATATTAGTTTAGTTTGCTTTAGGCCATGAAGATATCATCAGCGCCACCAGTGAACATTTTTCAATGTAATATTAGCGAAGCTTTTTATTTAGATTCAACCCACAAATCATACCAATCAAAGTTTGAGTAAAACAGATATTTTATTAGCAAACCCTTGTTACCTTCAAAGTAGATGTTAAGAATTTATGAATGGAAGTGATTAGCATCTAATATGCATCTCTAAAAAATCGGCATATCACAAATAGTGAATAATATTCATCTAAAGCCTAAAATCAATATCGTTGACCCACCACAACTACGCTGTCCCAGGTTGACGGTTCAATGCATAGGACGCTGGTCTTACAAGCTAGTTGTCGTATGTTCGAGCCCCGACCTGGAAGGATTCTTAGTGTCAGTAGGATCCATAGTACTAGCCATGCAATGATTCTGTACACTAAGAATCGGCTGCGAAGTCTGTTGAAACAGAAAGGCCAAATTCCATAAAAGGAATGTAATGCCAAGACTTTGCTTACCACAACTACGTAAAGAATCATCAGATCAGCATAGTATTAAGTACAGAACTAAGAATATCTATAAGAGTTTTTTTTTAATTTTTTTCTCTATTTCCAGTACATCCGGGGTCCGATAAAACTAAAGTCGCTATTTTCAATTTCGCTGCAACTAAAAGATATATAAATCGAAAAAGTATTGAGCTGAGCTTAGATTTTGTTTTTCGTCTATTGCAGCGTCACTTTTGAAGACGTTTTGAAATTTTTAACACTTCTCACTCTGTGTTTTCGGAAACAAAATCATCTTGAAAAATACTCATTTTCAATTTAAAATTAATATTTGAATAAAAGCTTTACACAAATTAATAGGAATTACTTAGGAACGTTCTCAAACTGAAAATTTAGGCCGTCATTTCAAAATCAAATATCAAATTATTGTTTTCAAAAGCATCTTCAGGTATGTACAATTGTACAATAGCATTTTTCGGGTTTAAAGTCAAAAACATGATCGACAAAAGTGTTTGAACTCTTTTTTTCTCGATTCTCTAGTATAGTTTTACCTGAAATATAACGGCCCTTAATATAGTATCTGGGCTTGCTATAATCTTAATAAAATCTGAATGTTTGTTTCTGATTTGGAATCATATTTATAACATAAGGAGATATAAATATTAAGATCATACATAATTTCGATAGGATCCTGTTATGCTCTGTTGATCGGGTATGGATCAAGTTGAATTATAGGGGACGGGTATAGCGTGATGGGTAAGTCGATGCCTTTCACGCAGCCCGCCTGGGTTCGATTCCCAACCCCGCACATAGGGTCAGAAAGTTTTTCTGGCCCGAAGAGGTGAATGACATTAATGTTAAAGCCTCTATAATAGAAACAAGTTGAATTATGTTAAAATAATGTGTTTTTCTTTGATAGTCTTGGGATACTGATCCACGTGTTACAGGATCAGGGACATTTCGCCGAAAGCCGTTTCGCCGAAAGCCATTTCGCCGAAAGGGTCATTTCGCCGAATCCTGAAATCGTTTTAAAATCGTATTAGAATTGATTTTTAATAAAGACAAATGAACGATGATAGCGTTAACGCCCGTTCTGTTGACCTACAATTGTACTTCTTGAATGATT
This sequence comes from Malaya genurostris, assembly GCF_030247185.1. Taxonomy (NCBI): domain Eukaryota; kingdom Metazoa; phylum Arthropoda; class Insecta; order Diptera; family Culicidae; genus Malaya; species Malaya genurostris. Next base: position 244,557,592 of record NC_080571.1, on the reverse strand, counting down.
CTTATACTCATGAACCCCAGAACGGAATTCCCAAGAAAACTTGTTGACTATTAGCTATTAAGCATCAAAGCAATTGCACAGGTGTATCTACCAGGCTAATGTATGTGGTATTTTCCGTTTATTAAGCGAAAATGAAAAAAAAATCTTATGCGGCTACACCACATCGTTTTGGTTCATGTGCTGTCCGACCTCGCTGCCGCACGTTCGGACTTAACTAAAGCAAAGAAACCTAGCTTTGAGTAAACCGGGCAAACGAGGCGGTTACAGGTTTGTATGCAAGAGGCTGTCGCTTCCGACGGCGGGTCGGCGGCCGACTCAGTTGGCGTCGGCTCAGCGGCTTTGTGCCTTCGAGCCATCTTGGCTTCAGCTCTGTGGCTGCTTCACATCAGTTATACAGAAGACATAACATACAGGAGACATGACCCTTTCGGCGAAATTACCCTTTCGGCGAAATGACTCTTTCGGCTAAATGACCCTTTCGGCTAAATGACCCTTTCGGCGAAATGACCTATTCGGCGAGACGAGTTTCGGCTAAATGAGCCGCTCCCATGACAAAATAAGCAACTAAAGGAGACATTTAATTCGCAAAGGATAGTGCTACCAGAATATAAATCATATAAAACTATTCTGTCACATTTATTTGATTCCTTGCCAACAAATGTTTCCCTTTGAAAAGTATACAGTATTTTCTGTCAGCAATAAACTTAACGTTTCAACTAACTTTTCAGGAATGTATTATTTTCCACAAACACTTCAAATCGTCGTTATCATTTTGCATCGGAAATACCAAAAAGTAACAAACGGTAAAGCAAACCGCAAACCAACCATTCCTCCCTTCATCGGAACCAGCATATTGAAAGTGAAATTGTCGAAGAAGTAAAACTGAACCAACGTTTGTTTGCCAACGCCAGGAACTGCCACCGGAGACGGTATCTGCATAATTTCGTTTCCAATGAATGCACTTCGTTTGGGTTGCACCCTAGCCGACTCCCGGATCCATAAGAGGGAGAACACGAACTTAATTAGTCATGTCCCTTTGGCAAACTTATTCTATTCAGTTTGTTTTTCGGCATTCTTTCTCTCCAAAGCAAAGGTGGCGACCGTTCTGGCCTTGCTACAGTAGATGCAAAATGCAACTTGGTTCCGACGTTTGCGTTGTGCATATCAAGTAGGGCGTCGAACAATACGACACCATGATTGAAATCAAGAATATATTATCAATGCAGTGGTAGAGTGAAATATAGCCCGGTAGATTTCGATTGAATGTTTATTTGGGAGTCATACCGATGTTGTTTTTTTTTCAACTCGATAATTTCGTTGTAGTCGTATTTTGTTTATGTGCTAATAACGTTTAGTTTGTTGATTAATAAGCCTAACCAAAAATTACCAATATTGTTGATATTAGATATCAACTGAATTGCACCCTGATTGTAAATGTCTTCATCAGTCTTGGCTCGATTTCAATCGTTGCTGAAACAGAGAAAGTAAAACATTGAAAATCATCGCAGCATTATTGATTTGCCTATTATCACTCATTGCTTCCGCTTTCTTCGCCACGGTAATCTTGCAAAGTAATGTAGTTAATCAAAATAGCATTCATGTTGAAAGGTAAGAAATGTGTATTTTATTCTTGTCTGGGTTATACTTCCTTCCGGAAGAAGTTTGTTTCCTTTTGACAGGAACTTTTTGAATTTCTGATGAATTTAGTAGATTGAAAACTAAAAATTTGCTTTCTTCTTTGGTGTGCATTTGGCTAAGACTTTTTGCATGTTTGATTATTTTATAGAACATGAAGGTTTGTGATTTTTCACCTTTTGACTGATATTTAAAGGTCAAAAAAGTTGTAAAAAAGTTCAATGACTTTTTTCAAATGTATACAAGTGTGCTGTTTCTGAATCCACGAAAGGCGCAGAAGCAAATGTTCATCTTACCGGTGTCTCCATGGCATTCGATTGTTGCCACACAAAGTGCCTATGGGAAACAAATCAGTTAAATATTTTAATCGGACGGCCAGTAATTTCTGGTTCAAATTATCGCCAAAGCTTTCCCGCTTTATCAAATTTATATTAAAAGCTAGATGTCACACTCAACAAGGAACCGGACAAAACAAAACAAGCGCTACATTCAAAGTGACATTTCAGAAAATTGTAATCACCCTCCGCACTTCATTTCAGGTTTCCTCTGTGCAGTTCGAAAACGGAATGAATCGCAGGAGTAAAAGAACATAGCCGTTCGGTTATACGATCCTTTGAATCGCACCGTAAGAAGGAGGAACGATTGATACCTGCTATTGATCGTAGAATGGCGCCCTGTTTAACGTTTAATGGTGATGATAATTAGTTGTGGACTAGCAATAGAAATTTGAAATTCGAACCCGAGCCCTGGATATGGGCCACTGATGGTGTAATTGGGTTCCTTGAATGGATTCTTTCGGTAGTCGTATTGTACCATATGGTTTTCGACGGTAATTTGAGAATGTGGTACTGGTTACTGGTCGAGTCCGAATGAGTAATTATTTCCGGTCACGCATAATTTTAGATCGCAAATTTGCTTGAGGAGATAGAACACTCGAAAGTCGGCGTGAAAACCGAACAAGGTGGAGTTTTGTGTTTTCCACAAAATACCGAGACTCTCAATTAAAAACGCATCGCGATAAAACGTTTTCATGTTATAACTAAATTCACTGATTAAATGATAACTTTCCGGATCTACCGCCAACCATCAGTTGTGTCAGAACCCATAGCATAATGTTCGACCAAAACGCTTTTTCATTCAGTGTTAAGTAACGTACACCATTTCATAAATTACTATCCCTAATCAGCGCCTTGCCGTCCGGTTCTTTTTTTTTTGCTTTTCCTTCCTCAAACCGACAGGATACAATGGTCCCTCTGTTGGTCAACCAGTGACTCAAACTGCCCCTAACTGTGGTTCATTTACCCTTGATGGTGCCCGTTGTTGTATGATGAATTATCTTAAAATGCGATCAACTAGAAGCAAAAAAAGAAAAGAAAAACGTTTCGGAACACGAACACGAGACCACATTGTAGAAGTGTAGCAAGGAAAACTGACCCATCGTACCATTCTGTACTTCAGACAGGATGACACACGCTGCAGCGGTAATGAACAAGAGAAGTTTTTCTGAAAGGTTATATTTTGTATTTTCATTAGGTGATACTTTGCACCTCTAGCTAGTTTGTAGCTATTTTCGCAACCTGAATTTAGCTTGCTCTTCCGATCATGAGCTGGTGAATGGAAGTGATATCGAAGTTACATTGTATTCTCGCCCCCCCTCCCCTCGCCCCCCCTATCTAATTTGTTTGGTTATACGGTGCCCAAAACAACCATTTCGAGGGATTCAGAACCATCTTGTAAACGTTTCACCAGTTAGAAAATACATTCTGTAATTGTGAAAAATCCAAGTCATTGGAATCTTTTATGAAATGAAGCAGTTTAAAATCATCGCAAATGATAACTTCATAGAACGCAACGAAAAATTTCATTCGTTTAAATATAGTAAAACTTTGAACGGTCGGAGATGACTTCCCTGAGGTACTCCGGAGCACACGATGCATAATGGAGTAACACAGTCACTAATTTTCGCGGTCATAGTACGAACGATCAGTAGGATACGATCCTATGAGGGATTATAGTAGGATTGAATGCTATTGAAATGTTATTCTGATCCGACTTCCGGAGCTATAGGGTAAAGTGTGTTCAAAATTGCATGAAAAGCGACGATGCACAAAGGGAGAAATTCTTTTAAAATCGGTTAAAAATTGTTTCAATTAGTATGTCATGATAGCTTCTTACGAAACGCATGGACATCGGCTATACAGATTACCAGATCCCGTTTCCGGAAGTACTGGAAATAATGGTCAAAAACTTCAAAACGGAACTCACTCGATTTTCTTAGAAATGGTTGCACTGTTTTACTCAAACTCAGGCTCAAATGAAAGGGATTTGTGGTTCCATAAGCTGCTATTTAATTTCCTCCCGGCTCCGGAACTAGAGAGTTAAGTGTGCTGAAAATTTCAAACTGTCACTTAGAGCAAAGAAGGGAAATTTCTTCTTAAATTGGCATAATTTGTTATTGAAAAATTGAAAAGGTTATGCTATTTTATACCTAAATAAACTTTCTAGTTTTTATTCAAATTTCGATTGAATTTTTTGGAATTTTATTATCTACTAATGATATTTATGAAAATATGAATAATATATGAAAGGTATCATCACACCACTAGGGGATTAAAGCAGGTTTTTAAAATTGGCATGGATCTGGCTTCCAGTTCCGGAATTACAATGAAAAATGTGCGAGAAATTGCACAAAATATGCACTCACTTTTCTTCGAAAAGGCTGAGTTAAACAAACTAAGGCTCAAATGAAAGGTACTATTGTCCCATAGATATTTTTTTAAATTTGGTATGAATCCGACCTCCGGTTTCGGAATTACTGGGTGATGATTGAAAAAACTGCAAAATTTAAAAGTTTGCCTCCGCAGAAGAGAAGATGTAAAGATGATCTAATTTTTCAAAAATTGAAAATTAATTGTTCACAAATTCACATCGGATATACCAATTCCCGGAATCCGGTGCCGGAAATAAAAAAATCTTCAAAATGGAACTAACTAACTTTTCCTCGCGATCGCTCAGTCGATTTTATTAAACTTCGAATCAAATAAAAGGGCTTACGATCCTTTAAAATTTCAAGCCGACGTATACAAAAAAGTAAACAATACAAATACTATACAAAAAAGGAAACAATTTACTAACTTAGTCCGAAAATTTGGTAGTTGAGTTGCTGGCCATACGTGCCGACTTTGGATATTCTTCAGAATACCACAGTAATTTTGCTGAGAATACAAGTCACACGAGAAAGGCACTATCACACCACTAGGTGAATTGAAACAGTTTTTTTTACTAATTAGATTCAAATTAAAGTTATTTCAAGAATATTTTTCTAGATAGTTTTTGCCTTTCTCATATAGGAAGGTTATGCAATCACTGTGAAAACCGACTTTTGAAAAGTCATGTCATATACCATTCGACTCAGTTTGTCGAGTACGCAAAATGTCTGTGTGTGTATGTGCGTATGCGTGTATGTAACGTTTTTTCTCGGAGATGGCTGAACCGATTTTCACAAACTTAGATTCAAATGAAAGGTCTCGTGGTCCCATGCAAAATTCCTGAATATTATTTGGATCCGACTTCTGGTGAAATTAATTTTAATTTTTTATGTTATTTCTCGTCTTTCAAGACTATAGTTTCAATAATAATCATCTCGCGCGAAAATCCAAGAAAATTTCGATGTTAATCATGTTTATGAATCAGTCTCACTGAATTCACTCACTGTATGTTAAATAAACAAAAGAAAGAAATATTTGATATGATTGATCATCTTACTCCTGATAACCGATAGTAGATTTTTTCTTTGAAGCCGGATGCATTGAAAAACTTTTTTTGAAGATAGTGGTTTCAATGTAGTTTATTCGGTAACATTCTCGGGAGCGGAAGTATCGGCAAAAAGAATCTAGCGAAAAAAAAATAATGCGTTTTGTGTCGGTTACGTCACTTATATCATTATATCTCCGGAACCAGAAGTTATTGGCATTTGATCTTTGAATTTTATTATTATGTTACTTTATTTAGTTTTAATCTTGAAGTCATTCGCCGAGGTTATCTCAAAACTTGATCATTGAACGAATAGTGATTTTCAAACGAGCCTAAGCTGAAATCGGTTTAGCTAGTTTAGTTTAGTAGAATGGTATATAACACCAATTTTACTGCTAGTGTATTGCTTACATCTGTCAAGATCCATAGTTTTCCATACAGCAGTTCCTGTCATGTCGTTGAAACCAGGAAACTCTATGTATAAATTTTTTTGTGCATTTCCAATCAAAATCCATAGACGTCCCTCCGAAAGATTGCTAAAAATTGCAAATATAACTGATTCTCATGTGATATGAACCTTCAAGGAGCATTTCAGTACCCGAAGGAAGAAAGAGAGTGATTGTAAATGTGGTCCAAGGGACAGTGAAATGGCCAGGATAGTGGCATAATAGTTCAAGAACCGTTCATACATGTCAATTTGACATGTCGGCTGACTTCCGTTAATTTCCTGGATATCTCAACCGTTTTTGAAAAAAAAATGAAAGTGGCAAGCGATTTGCAGATGTGGTGAAACAAGTGATCCCTTCATCACTTCCGGAACAATTAACGGTGCAATTAACCTTGCTGGGTGGCTTCAAGCAGCGTCTTCTACCATTCTTAAGGAAGCACAAATGATCAACTTGGCATGATCTAGCATCGTGCCACTATGGTTCTAAACGGGTTGAAGTGGTACCGAGCTAACGGGGTCAATTTTGTGCCAAAAGATATTAACCCACCAAAATCGTCGGAACTTGCTACGCCCAATTGAAAAATTCTGGGTAATTGTGAAAACTGGAAACAGCACTGAAACTGAAGAAAATTTGTGTCAAAACTACAAAAAATACTGGGAAAATCGGATAGACGAACTTTGATGGTCGGAAAGAAAAGGAAGCTCTAGGTATTCGATATGAGAGACAAAAACTCATTGGTAGATTCTCATTCTCCGAAAGATTTAAGAAAACTGGTTTAAATTTGATTAGTAAATATATGTGTGCCATTTTTATGGAATACATCCTTTGAACAATGAAAACGCGTACCCATGGAATGTGTAACAATGCAGGTTCGATTCCTGTCTCTGGACAACTTTTTTTTTAAACGACGGGGACGGGAATCGAACCCAGGTGGGCTGCATGAAAGGCATCGACTAACCCATCACGCTACACCCGTTTCGCACTAACTCGAACAAATGTTGGCTGGACCCTCTCAGATTTTAATTAAACTTGCTGTACATGAAGACTTTGTTACTAAAAACCACTTCGAATACTTCGTTTTTCCTAAAATGATCTGAACTGTGTTTAGAAAAGGGCCAAACTTTTGTTACCTTTTTTTCAAATGACTGTAGTTGGAAAATGACAAATCTTACAAACAAGTGTTGTTTAAGTGGTTTTTACAAAATTAGTCAAGTTTTTGAATAAAAGTATTCAAAAAATTCCAATCGACTCCTACATTGAAGAAATTGATTTTGAAAATTTAAAAAACATTGAAATGTAAAAAAAAACATTTTTGATCTGGGTGAAATTTTGTTACAAGATATGTGATTATGTTCCCTGTCTACAGTCAAATTTAATACACAATGTTGAGGTGGTTGTTTCTTTTCCCGTTATTCCTTAAGAGCTGAACATAAACAATAAAGAAGTAATAATGAAATTATTGTTTAATGACATAAACTCTTTTCAATGGAATTCTTGATTAATAAAAATATCAGTGGCGTATCGTGACAAAATTCACGGGGTTGTGTATGGTATCAGATGTAACAATTCGTTGTATACGAAAAGTAAAGATTGAGGAATTAATATTCGCTTGTGTTTTTCAATACAATGAAATAACGATATACGTTTGGATGGGAATTTTTTATTAAACTTATTTCGTATCATAGATTCAATAGAAGAATTCGATACTCTGCACCTCGAGTAAATCTGTCAATAACTTCATCAGTAAAACCGCTTCGACGTTGCAACTGAGACTGCCATTTGTTTTCATCTGCCATAAGCATAAGCAGTTATTGACCACCATTCGCAAGCAGCTTTGGGTGAATTCGTGCATATTGTGATGTGGACAAAATGGCCCATAATTGTGTATTTGGTACCATCCGACCTTTCTCATCGAATAAATAAAGAATCTAAAAAATAATTGAATGCGGATTTGACCGGTTGTCGCTGTGTCAGTCTTTTCCGTGCACATGAGTTACTGCACTGATTCAAGAAGAGAAGGAATTAATTAGACTAGCTCTAAGATTTGTCGTTCTCTCAGTCATGTTTGGCTCTGTGAGAACTTGTATGCACAACTCCACGAGTGGTTTCAATGGCTCATGCTTATGGCAGTTGAAAACAAATTGCTGTCTCAGTTGCAACATCGAAGCGATTTTATTAATTAATTTATTGAAAGATTTTCTCGACGTGCAGAGCACTAAATTCTTCACAAGCGAATCTCCATTCCTTAAACATTAGTTTTCAGTTACAATGAACTGTTACATCTGATATTATACCACATAAGTAGTGCACAACTAGTAATATTTGTCACAACACGCTACTGCCGAAACCGGAATCTAGGAACCGGTATAATGAAATAGGTTCGAGAAAAGTGACTGGGATCCATTTTTGAGTTACAATCCTCGGTCGTTCATTAAAAACCCAAGAGCAAGGAAAGCCAAATTAATGTTTGGTCGTCTACTAACAATGACTACCGATTGGAATAGTTTTGAGGCATTTTTAACGTGTTTTGTTTCGCCGCTTCAAGTGAAGGTATCCAATTTTTTACACACTTCACACCCTATAATTCCGGAACCGGTCGTCGGATCCCGATGATATTTGGAAGTATTGTTTGAGACCATGAGACCTTTCATTCAAACTTAGACTTAAGTTTGTTGAAATCGGTTACGCCATCTATAAGAAAAGTGAGGAAGTAAGAATTTTTGCACTAATCACACTGTAACTCAGGAACGTTGTATTGTTCCTATTCTGCTGTCTCTGAGAAAAGTAAGTGCACTTATTTTCATTGTTTTTTTGCACATATCAACCTGTAATTCCGGAACCGGAAGTCGGATTCGAATAAAATTCAGTCACGTTGTGTGGGGTTACAACACCTTTCATTTAAAACTAAGTTCATGAAAATCTGTTCAACCATCTCCGAGAAGTGATTGCAAAAAAAAGTTACATACAAATTAGCAACACATTTTTACCCTTTCCAAAAGACATTCTAGATCATTTTTGGAAACACAAAGTATGCAAACTGGTTTTTTCGTGACAAAGTCTCCATTTGCAGCAAGTTTCATAAAAATCTGAGAAGGTGCTACCAACATTTTTTCGAGTTAACGCGGAATTATTCAAATGATACATTCGTTACCAGAATTTAGTCGAAAATGAATCATTAAAAGGAAAGGACGGGTGTAGCGTGATGGGTTAGTCGATGCCTTTCATGCAGCCCACCTGGGTTCGATTCCCATCCCCGCACATAGGGTCAGAAAGTTTTGATGTGGAACACATCTTTATTTTCTACTAGCTGACCCGTCGAACTTCGTCTCGCCAGAAGAATTGTCAAAAGACTAAGTGGTCAACGTTTCTCTCCATTATTTTTCTGATTACTTAACTTACAATCAACGGAATTCGACACACACTCTCTTTAGCTCACAAAGAAGAAATATCACCAAAGATTAATGTGAAAATATGTAATGCCTCTGTTAAGCGAAAATTGAACAAATGCACAGATATCTATTCTGAACAGTCCGTTTTAAGGAATTACTCATACTTGAATATTCACCCGACAGAACAAACTTCAAAGCAGTTTCTTATACACAAAAAATTTATATTTTTGTGTTCGGTAATAATTTTTCCGGCAACGATCTGTAGAATATTATTTTTACTGAAAGATACGTAAAATTTATCCAACTTACGGTCATCTGTCAAAGAACTACTGAATATCGGAAAATCCTATGTAAAAGTTACAATTATGTATTATTTACTGACACGATCTGTGAACTCTGAAATGTCATTGCTCTTGACGAACTAAGTAAAAGTTTTACCAATATCCGGAAAATAATAAAAAATAATGAAGAATTTCAGTAATCATCACTAAACATTCAGCAGAAATAAAGATCTGTCAAATAACATAATTTTCGGACGTAAAGGTGTGAAAATTTCTAGATTTGTAAAGAAAAAAATAGTCGTGTGAATTGATTGCTTGCGAAAAATAGATAATACTGATTCCTAGCGGTAATTTTTCATTTAGTGAATATATTCAAAAAGCCTTCTACAACTTATTATTTCTGCACTCTAAAAATATGAAGGGTGATCCCATATTCTACTGAATTGCATCCGAAAGATATTTGATCATTTTATTTGAAAAAATTATTTCTGAAGAGCAAATGTAATTCATTTCATTCATCACACGCAAATAAATAAATTATGTTTTGAAAATATGTTTTGAAAACAAAAATGCTCCTTCCTTTTACAAAAAATTGTAATACTTTACGGGTCAAGACGTTTACATATTTTTAGGATTGTTTTGTGAATTTCGCCGAACGTCGGTATTGAATAATGGAGAAGTCATTAGAATTATGACAGATCGAAGTTCAGTGGAACTGTACCGATCATTCAGCAAATAAAACTTTTACTGAACGGATTACCGAATGTCCAACTGTTTGAAAGTTAGTAAAACTGTACCGACATCCGTAAAAAGAATTTGGTGTATACAGCTTTTAAGCAGCGAGAAATTTTTCTCAAAATCTGTTCTGTACGTTCAAGTTATCAAAAAGTACCATGCATACTTTAGAGCTCTAATAAAGTGGATGTTTTAAGGTACTGTGGAACTTTTGATTGCTTGGATACGACGCTTAAATTTTAATTTGATATTGATCTTACCAGTTTGAACATTCTTCACAGAATATGCAACATGTAATGACAGTCTCAATTCATTATGGTAATCATCTTGAATATTGATATCTGATAGCCACTTACTGTGTGCGCATAGTCTAATCTAAATCATTAGAAAGAGAAATGCAAGGAAAATCTCTTAGATTGATCACACAAAGCATCTCGTTGCGCTCCAAACACTTTTTTCAACGATCTAGTATACTTTCCTCCAACTCTTTTTCCTTATTTTTCTGATTACTTAACCTACAATCAATAGAATTCGATACACATTCGCTTTAGCTCAAAAAAGAAACATCACCAAAAATTAATGTGAAAATATGAAACACTTCTGTTAAGCAAAAATTTAGCAAATGCATAGATTGTCATCTCATCCTTTGAGTCAATTCACTGAACAGAGAGCAGTTCCTTGCACAGCTTTAAGGCAGCGGGAAAGTTTTCTCAGAACTTGTTCTGTATGTTTAAGTTTCCAAAAAGTGCCACGCAAACTTTAGAGCTCTAATAAAATGGATATTTTTCAGGTACTGTGGACCTTTGGTTGCTCAGAGAGGCTTAGTATACTCTAAATCATTAGAAAACAATCTGCACGGAAAATCTTTTAGCTTGACCTAAACGCTTCTACAGCACAAACTTTGCATTGATTTATTCAAAAATTTACTGATTTGTTAGGCCGGGATGGCCAATATTTATCATTAATCACAATTCATCAACAGGTAAATTATATCAGACCTTTTTCTGCTGCCTACAGCGGTTTTCTAGAAAACAGTCATATGCATTCCGTCATTGAGTCATTTGTCAAGTTTTAATACCCAATTAAGCACGTGGCTCTAAATGATGCACGGGAAATCTCCACTACTAATCTTTGCGCGCCAAACGATTTTTTCAACGATCTAGTATGCTTTTCTTCGACGGTCAAACACTTATGCAACTCGTTACGCGCCAAACATCAACCGTAGATCTAGCAAGCATTGGCCACTTTTTCAGTGGAAAATTCCATTGTCCATACAAAATAACTTTATTGGTTTTTCCCACTTCTCCGGTAAGTTTTCCTAATTTTTTTGATGTACGAACCCGGTGGGGGTAAAAACTGATCAAACAAAAAAAATCATCTCAATCCGTCCATCCGTTCTTACGTGATGCGATTACAAAGAATGATCTCTGCATTTATATATATATAGATATAGCGGTGCAAATCAGAAACTCAAGGAAAAATACACGTAGAAATGTGGTCAGGTTTTAAACACAGTATATTTTGTATCAATTATTAATATTATTTCATTATTTGATTTGAAATATTTCTAAGATTCGTTTTGAATGTTTCAAGCCACGTATTTTCAATTATAAATGATTGAAATTTTGATTAGTAGCGAGCAGTGTCCTATTTTGTCTACTAGAAAATTTCCGGCATATCGGATTTCTCTGCCATAGACGACGGTTTTGAAGGAGTAAGCGATATATCGAAGGGAAAGCATCTGATTAGTTAATCGATGCAAAAGCGAAGCTGTTGGAAGCACGCGAATCTATAAATAGAAGCAATATTATAGCTAACGTTTCAGTCCTACGCGTAGCATGCTAGAGGTAGGTTGTTGCTATACAGCAAGACAAAAAGTGCCATACAACGATTTGAAGCTTTAATTGGTATGCTCTGATCTTGTGTCATGCAAGTTCGGATGAAATTCCATGTTATGTCGTTTCGCCTGAGAAATTGACAACTACCCCAGAGTAAATTTTGAGTGCAGAAGATTAATTTCGAATTTATATAAGATGAACTCGATTGATAATGAGAGAAATGTTTATCGTTTCAACAAAAATCGAAGAATGGTAGAGAAACTTAACGCTATAAAAATAATTGCTTGCATACAAAACTTGATCACAAGCATGGCGAAGAGAAGCTCAAGTATCGAAATCCATATAGCAAGTATGTACAAAGATATAATTGCATACATTTGGGATATTGGTGTAATTTTGTCGGCTATAAAACAAACACAAATCATGATAAACAATGTTCGGTGTTGATTCCTAATCAAGATCAATCTAAGCAGGCGTTCGTGCAATTGCGGATTCAAAAGTGTGACGATTTATTGAACTGTTTGATTGTAGATCAATAGAAATTTTGGTTGCCTTTTTCCATATCAATGGCTCGAACAACCCCATGGGGTTGATGCTTGTAGTTTTTCTGAAAAAGTGAATGACATTAAAACCTCTATAATCGAAACAAAAAATATCATAAAAAGCATGTTTTGCTAAGTTTCCCCTAACGAATGACCAATTATGGTTAAAACAGGGGTGAAATAAAATAACGTTAATAATTATAATATTAATATGTTCGGTTTAAAAAAAATGACAAAAACTCCCTGGAATGTAGCGAATCTCATCAATCAGCAATTCTTCAAACTTAAAAGAACTTCTACCGATGCAAGCCGATGTTGATTCATTCACAAAATCGATCGTGGCCAAACATTCATGGCCACTGTCGCGTCTCTTCCAAAAGGCTTCGACATTCTTTCCGAGTTAATCCTCTAGCACCCAACAGCAGATCACAAGTTAAGCGAAAATGTATTTATTTTTCTAGCACTAAACTTTGACCGCGCAACAAAACCACGCTCCGGGAAAACAACATCAGCTAAGAGATTAACTGCTTGGAAAATACGAGATTTCGATTCTCGGAATAGTGAACACCGGAGTAACAGCCGCACTAGAAATTTTCCAACATGGCAGTGGGATCATCGAGCGCTATTTTCTCCTAACCAAACGAAGAGCTGCTCAATCGAAACAAATCTGTGTGTTTTCCTTTCCTTTAACCGAATGACAGGGAAACACACAACTTATTCCGATTTCTCCATGTGCGTTCGCAGACATCACCGAAGAGTTTTAAATTCTTTTCGATTGCTTCCTAATGTGTTTTCGAATCGACAGGCGGCCTCCGGTTCATCTTATGCTTGCTTTGTGGGGCGGCTGTACGAGATGTGGTGTGGCGTGAGATGATGCGTTTTCGCGCTGCCATTGATTTGCAGTCGAGTTTACCTCCCAATGTGTCTGATCAGAAGCTGCGAGTGGATTGACGCGGTTGATTGATGGGTTGTTCGATGAATTGAGCAAAGTTTGTTTTGTTTATTATTCCGTTGAAGAGATTGGAAGATTCCGATCCACGCTTGAATTTGTGTCAAGAATTTTAATTCTGCATAAACTCAAGCCGTCGCTATCGGCTAGTCGGCTAGAGCGTTTAAGGAAAACCATGTGATTTAATGTGTGACATTTTGTTCTAGTTTTATTTTTAGATTCACACATTCATAGCATATTTAAAGGGCTTGAAGGGGAGTTCGATGCTTGTTTATTCGTTACATTTAATCATAGAATGCTTTCAAGAATATATTCTGATTTCAAAATAGAACATTTGTAGATTAAATTCATACGAAAGATAATTTTTCATATGCGAATGACAAATATTGAATGAACTTTTATTCAAAATGTTCCAAACATCTGTTTAACATACAATCTATTTTGAAGTTCAACTTTTCCAACAAGCAGTCCCTCATTCATCTCGTCACTGTTTCGCACGGTGATATGTGCCGAAACAAATGATTTGAGGATCAAGTTTTATTCCAGCCTCCAGGCACCACATCCTAGCGGGTGAAAGTAAAACATCGATGATATTCCGAGGGACTGAATTCACCCGCCAAGTTGTATGTTTCGTTCAATTGTTTTCAAGTGATTTATGCCTCCGGGAGAGCAAACCTGACGTTTGTACTCCGGTGCCATCCACTCCTGTGGTAATTCTATTACCTCTCGTCCCTTTTAGCAAACCGGGTCCTGACAAGGGTGTGTTTGTCAGCTCTTCTTATCTGTACTGTTGAACGCAAGCAGAATCAAATTCAATTCGCCTGGCCGTGAATCCCTACGACCGATCGGGAACTTCGAGAAACGGTAATTTCCCCTCATCTCCTTTTCGGTGGTAATGGTTTCCAATTCCATATCTACAGACAGGCACATGTGGCACGAGCAGAATTTTTTCCCGTGCTTTGATGGTACACAAAAAAAGGATCAGATGCAGTTCTGCACAAGCGGAAAAAAACTAGATCTGGATGCTTCTATCAAAAAGCAGTCATCGTTGCTAGACAGAAATGTTAATAGGGTTGCCGATGTCCGTTGGCAAATACAAATACGATAAGTGGTTAAGTTACTGCACCACGGCACCAGCTGGCAAGAGAAGACATACGTGATGGAATCGTTTCCGGTGGCAACCGTAAATTAGAAACGGGTTAGGAACTAGGTGGGTGACGATTTTACGGCAGCTACATTCCTCGTAAATCAGTGCTGATTGAATCGACGACAAAAGGGTAGTCGTTTCGTATTGTAACTTTTGAAATCAATTCGAACCAGGATTACTGAGACTAATACTGTCCAGATTTCGATGGCTTTAGTTGCACGTGCTGTCGATGATGCACACTGTGAACAGATTACTGATAAACTGACACTTTTGCGTATCGTAAATGGATTAATTCCCCTCATACAACTTAAAGGCTATCGGGAATCGTTTGTACCGAAGGATTCCCTCCAGCGACGATAAGGAAACCAAACCGAATCACAATGTTATTGAACTTCATTGTTATCTATGTTGAAGCTAATAAGCTTAACTGAATGTGATTGAATGCATTTGCACTGTAGAAATAATATTAATTGGCTTAAATCCTGTTGCGTTTGATGTAAACGATCTTTGTCAATGTTCCTGTAGAAAGAGCATATTAAAGAGTTGAGTAACGACTACTAGTAGTCACAGATATGTTAGATACAATTTTGATTGCACCGAAATCAGCGTAATTTCTTTCTGTGTCTGTGAATGTGACAAAAATGTGCACTTTATTTTATCGAAGATATCAGAACCGATCTCCGATTTCGGAATTGCTAGGTGATATGGACAGAAAAGTCTTAGAATTTGCAATCACATAGCTCAGAGATGGCTGGACAGATTTCCAGTGTTATCTAAAAATATTCTTAGTATCAGGAGTTGACTTAAAAATTTTTTCGGGATAACACCAGATCTCGACTTTTCATGCATTTCTAAGACAAAACAAGAAAACCGCGTAACTTCGGAAATCTGCGTAATTTCAGAAATCCGCGTAACTTCGTAAATCCGCGCAAAAAAACCGCGTAAAAACCGCATTGAAAAAACGAGTAAAAAAAGACCTCCGTGTAATTTCAACCTCAAGGTTGAGCTTTCCCAAATGGGAATGTGAAAGGAGCGAATTCCTTAAAGCTAATTAGAAAATTTCTCAGGTTTACAGATCTTATTTGGTTTTAGTTATACCATTTATGGTTTTTGTTTCCGGAAGCTCCAGAAGTGGTAGTTAAATACTTCCAAACGGAACTTCTATAGATTTCTTATAGTCTCATCAACTGCTATAGAATATTTTCTGGGTTCTACTTCCGAATCCGGAATAACAGGATGATGTCGATACAAATTTTGAGCGGAATCCGGTGACAAAAAATAGCTAAAAGTAATGATTTATTATTTTTGTTTTAGTTGGTTTGATGTCGCCATAACTAAGTTCAGTTTGGCAATGATTGAGTCTAAACATATAATGAAGAAGCCAAATGAATGAAAAACTCACAGAAATGATGATTTTTGGAAAAAGATACGCTCAGAGGCAGGATTCGAACCTGCGTTCTTGTGCAATCCGTGCATACACATTTACCATTTCCGCCATCCTGTGTTGTGATCGATACAGCTCTACAACAGCACCGAGTTAGTATGCGTACGTCAAACAATGAATCCTAGCCGCCTCACGACCGGTACCTTATATTTTATATCATCTTCTCTGTTCGTATATTTTTTCAAATAATCATTTTTACCTTACTCATAGAGAAAGGTTATGCAATCACTGTGAAAATCGACTTTTGAACCGAGGCCTGGAGGGCCGAGTGTCATATACCATTCGACTCAGTTCGTCGAGTACGTAAAATGTCTGTGTGTGTATGTGTGTATGTAACGTTTTTTTTGCACTAACTTTTCTCGGAGATGGCTCAACCGATTTTCACAAACTTAGATTCAAATGGTCTTGTGGTCCCATAAAAAATTCCTGAATATTATTTGGATCCGACTTCCGGTTCCGGAATTATGGGGCAAAATGTGCAAAAAAAATGAGAATATGTTCTCTAGCTTTCCTCACGCGACCGATTTTCAAAAACTTAGATTCAAATAAAAGGTCCTGTGGTTCCATACGGAATTACTGAATTTCATCCGGACCCAACCTCCGGATCCGGAAATATAGAGTAAAGTGTGTTAAAAATTGTATACCATCACTGAAAAGGGCAAAAAAAAACGTTAAAAAATTTCTAAATCGACCTCAAATCTTCTCCAATTGATAGTTTTTGTCAGTAGACAACCAAACAAACCGATTTCGGTTATTTTCTCAAGAATTGAAGTTTTTAAGTCTATCGAAGGATAGATAAAAGCCCATAACTTCCGGAGTTTCGTTCCAATAGGCTTGAAAATTTCACAATATATTCTTGAAATGTTTTACTATAAGAAAATGTAAAGAAAAAAAGTTTCTAAAGTGTCAGGCCCAACCACTTTAGAACGGAGTTGGTGTAGTGGTATGATGCCAAATCCGGCCAGAAGAAAGGAGGAGCCTTATACTTTCTGTACAGTGGCAGCATTCTCTTCTTCAAACATTCTTCCTCGTTCACCTTGGCGTTAATTGTGCCCTTCGTGAAGAAAATCGACGACCGCAAACCACAGGTACAAATTGCTTGCCAGACCAACACCTTCTGCCCAAACTTTTCCATCGCCACCGTGGTGTCAGCGTCGTCCAGGTCCTGGTACACCGATTTCGTATAATATTGCGGTCCGGGCAGCGCTCGAGAGTCTTCCTTGGCGTAGGTTTCGTCGTCGATCAGGATGCATCCGTCTTTATTCTGTAGAATCCGGTTATACAGTTTTCGCGCTCTTGTTTTGGCCTGAACTTACTGTACCAGGGACTTTTTCGGCACCTTCTGTTTCTTGTACGTTTTCAGGGAGTTCCGAACTTTGATCCGTTGAATCATCCCGATGCTGGTGTTGAACTGCTTAGCCAAAACCCGCGTCGACGCCGATGGGTTTTTCCTGATGTACTCAACCACTTTTAAGGCTGGCTGGGACCCGTTTTGCTACCCGATCGGGGCAAATCCTTCATGGAAGGGGTCTTACCGAACTTCTCGATAATATTTTTTGCACTGGTGTGGTGCACTTTCACCCGTTTTGCAATTTCGTTGTACGTGACACCACTTTCTGAGCACCAAGTGTGCAGAATTTTCTTTCTCGTTTCCGGATCAATTCGACTAATCATTGAAACGATAAACCGTACCGAAACCAAATCGATTGCGCAGCTGTTATTGACATGTAAACACACATGTCACCGCAAAACACGCTGCAAAGAATTAAGCCATTTCAGAGTTATAACTGTTTGAATGTTGCTAACTTCTTATCGATACACTCCTTAGTATTCTTTTCTGTTTCTTGAATCTGGTATATTTCGAATGTGTTTGACGTACAATTAAAAGTAAAGCATTCATATGTCTCAAAAGTACATTTCACTACTGACTACTGCATCGTTGGTTAGACTAAACTGTTGTTAGTCCAACTTACACGGCTAGTTTTTCTTTTGTAGTTCCATGACATCTCCAGTATTTATCAGAACCATCAAATAAATCAAACACCATAGCGGTCTTACTCAACAAAAAGAGTGACAGACTGACCCCAATCATTCACGTATTAACAAACACTCAATCATTATGACGTTTTTATTCCAGCTCACCATTCGTGTTATCCAAGCTTAAGAAGGGAATCAATTATTGCTTTAGTGCTAAATGCTTAAACTTTTGCTCAGAAAAATAACAACCATTCTCCCGCGGTGATGCTCGATTTGTTTGTTTTTTTTTTCAATTTTACTTCAAATTAGAAAACTTACTGTAAGTCAAATGTAGTGTAAAGTGTTGAAAATCCGGAATATAGGAATAATTTGTATTGTTAATTGAATTGGAAAAAAGGTAAAAAGTTATTTAGTGAAAAACTCAGAGTGGCGGACGTACCTCCACTTCCCCTACGTACACACACAGACATTTGCTGATTTCGACGAACAGAATCGAGTAGTATATGACACTAGGCCCTCTGGTGCTTGTTTGGAATGTCGATTTTCACCTTCTTATTGGGCATGAAAAAAAATTTTCTATTGAAAACAAATTGCTCAATCGGCCACAATAAGCTTGTACGTAAATTCACGAAAATAACTGCTGGTACCACACCATTGCATACCAAAAACGTTTCCTTATTTTCATTTCGGAAGCATAACCAATGACAAACATAACAGTCTCCTCACGAAGCTATACAAAAATGCATCCATCTGTATTTGTCTTTTATTTGTTCATTGCCTAACAGTGTCATCACCCGGAAAATGTGCATCATTGGCGGTTAGGTGTTTCGTTTGTTTGGTATTTTCGTAGCTACTTTATAGTCATTGTTTTCCCCCTGCTACCAGCCGCAGCGCATCGAATCTCTGGTTGGGCGTATTATTTCTTTGCATTTCATCTCACCGGTCTGTTGTTAGTTCAATTTTCGGGGGAAAGTGATATGGAAATAGAATACTCGCATTTACTGAAAACTTCTCAAACAATTATAGGACGGAGCCCGCGACCAAAGATTTGTCATTTCCGTTCGACTTCCTACCAACGAGCAGCTCAATTAGTTCGTAATAAAAATGGTGCATGCAATTGAATTTTATCTACGGGTACTCAAATTACCAAGCAGGAAGTTGAACAAACAAATTACCACCTGCAGGAGATGTTGGAGTTTCTAACATTCGTTACGAGCGGTTTAATCCCTCTGTTTTTTTTGGGCCAAGCAATTGACTTATCTACGTATTTATCAGGGGTTGATTGCTCATAACTCCATCATAAATGTAAATGGAAAATTTTTGTTGAATTACAACATGCATTACAGTGTCGACCCTAGTTCCAAAATGAGCAGCAGCAATAAATTTGTTTAGGCACTATTCATAATCGTTAGCATCTAGTTCTTGGAATGTTACGAACGTAACCCGCAGCGCAATACTGAATCTTTTTAGTAATTAAATGCATGTTGGTGTTAATCAAGAACCGTGAACCGCTCAACCAGACACAGTTCTCAGTTTGATCCGTAATTCATTACCATCGCTTACAAGTTTTTTTTACAATCATTTAGAAATGGTTCGAAATAGCATTAATTTTCCAAAACACCTGACCTGGGTCTGTCATTTGAAGTAGAGGGTGCTGTCTGCCTTACGATTGATTAATTACCAACAATCAGAAACCAATAGAGTGCTACTTGAACTTTAAACTATCCCAAACATAATTCATTCTATGAACAGCAGTAGGAGTGGTTATTCTGGAGCGGGAATCGGAAAAAAACACAAACAATTAGCTCACACATTTGTGAGCATAAATCAGGCACTTCGCTTTTGTTTGTGTTTCGGTTTATACGAATTTCGACTTTGTTGTTTGCCGTAGACTGAAAGCATCTGTTCCCATTCCAATGGTTTCACTGGTGGAGAACTTCAGAAACATTGAATGGGATCGAGAGTATCGTTGGAAGTTGGGTCTAGAATCGTTTTTTTTTGCTGTTCTCAGATTTTGAAAAAAAAATAAAGATTAGACAGACAACGCCCAACGCAGTGTCAATCTTCCAGTGCCGCGCGACCCTTCCACCTTCAGTTTCATCAGAGCAGAACAGAAAACAACGGACCACATACCGGGGGCATAAATTGGCCATAGAATTGTTACACAATCGATCATGCGTGTTATTACTTCAACTCATCTCCACGCACGACGCATAGCTCGTGTCTAAGCGGTCTATGAAATATAGGAAAATAAGTGCCATTAAAACCACACAACCTACGATGCTACGACAGTTCCCTAGGGCCAGTATTGAGACATCGGAAAAGTGTCGATTTTAAAATAGGTTGAGGATAATTTATCGAGTCACTGACGTACGGTTCGGAATAGCTGTTATTTTTTTTCGGTTATTCATGGGGCATGACGTAGGTAATGGGAGCTTGTGAAACCGTCAGCCGACAGACAGCTATGGTAAGGATAAGCTTCTCAAATCCCTTTGGCTTCGGATGGCTCCTAATGATTATTTATTTTCACTACAGGTGATTCGCGTAATCGCTTTCGAGTGAGTAAAGACAAACATGTCAAAAACACATCGATACTCCCTTTTCCAATTGCACTGTTTCCACTACTTAACCGAATGGATAGAATATGCAACCCCTACACAGTACCGACACAGCAAAAAGGGCGAAATGGTACGTTCGTCTGGTGATAAATGAGACAATAGGGGAACCCAGATCACGTTCCACCAGAACTTGAAAATACGGCTGCATTTGACAGTTATCTTCCAGTTTTGTTTACTGTACAATTACTACCAGGTTGTAACAGCCGACGACTTCGAACAACTGTAAATAAGGTACATGTGTAATCTTTTACGACCTTCGGCAGGACTTTGAGGACAGTTATTAAGGATTGGTAAACGATTCTAATTACCTCATGGAAAACGAAAATAGTTTTAGATATTATAACTTCTTCTTTAACAATTGAAATGAGAAATACATTTGTTTTTTTTTGCCTTTCTCATATAGAAAAGTTTTGCAATCACTGGGAAAACCGACTTTTTACCCGAGGCCTGGAAGGCCGATTGTCATATACCACTCGACGAACTGTGCAAATGTCTGTGTGTGTGTATGTATGTAACAAAAATATGCATTTACTTTTCTCGGAGATGGCTGAACCGATTTTTACAAACTTAGATTAAAATAAAAGGTCTTATGGTCCCATAGTCTGCTGTTGAATTTTATTTGGATTCGACTTTCGGTTCCAGGGTTATATGGTAATATGTGAAAATGAAAGAAAAATTGGCTCAATTTGCTCGGCTCAACCGATTTTTACAAACTTAGAAAATTTCTAGAACATTTTATATGGATCCGACTTTTGGTTTCGGAGCTAAAGCGTGATAAGTGAAAAATTACCAATTTCATGAGTATTTTTCCACGAACGATGGTAAAAAAAACAGGTGCAAATCCCATAAAACTGTCTGATAAATTCTTCTAGTTTCCAAAACTTGTTTGTTTGTTAGCATAAAATCTTAATTCGGCACTACTGGTCCCCTCTTTTCCTGTTCCGGAAGCACCGAAAGTGGTGAAAAAAAAACGCTAAAAATAGAACTCACTTTGATTTCACAGCGATGCTTGAACCGATTTTGACAAATCTTAGTTTAAATTAAAGCTCAAATTGTCTCAAAAGCTACGACTTCCGATTCTGCAGTTACGGAGTGTCAGTTTTCAAACCGCTATATAGAATGACAATATATACAACACTGGTACGTGCAACACGGAAGAAGAAAACACAACACGAACGATTCGTGCTTTGTTATATTTCATACTCGCTATAAAGAAAACGAAACGATTACGGATGTCGGCTACTGGTGTGTAATATTGGTAAAAGACGGTGTTGTGGTTGATAAAATTTTTCAACTACTTTATGATAAGTGCGACCGAAAGTAAAAAAAACGCAGGTTCGCTTCGTTTGTTAGATTTCGTTTAATTGGTTTAATCGAAATAGAGCATGAGAAAGTAAGTCTAGGTTTAACTAGGTTCAAAACTGTTCCAATTTATAGGTCATAGCAACAAGGCAAACGAACCAACTTTGGCTGTTCCGGTCATCTGTATCCGATTTCGAAAGTATTGGAAATAATGATCATAAACTGCGAAAAGGATTTCACTAACTTTTCTTCAAGATTCAAATCGATTTTCACAAACTTATAGGTTCAAAGGAAAAGTCTTACAGTTTTCATACGGAATTCCTAAATTTGTTGTGGATACTTTTTCCGGTTACGGAACTACAGGGTAAACAGGATTTATAGATTTAGTTGGATTAAATCCGAACAAACTTTCCTATTTCTAATCACTGAACAGTTGTTGTTGCGAATTCCACAGTAATATTTATGATGTTATGAGTAATATGAGAAAGTCATCATTACACAATCAGTTGGATTAAAACAGGTTTTTGTCAATAATGTTGGTATTTTGTTTGAATCGAACTCATGGCTTAGACGAACCGAGCT
Organism: Malaya genurostris; assembly: GCF_030247185.1. NCBI lineage: Eukaryota > Metazoa > Arthropoda > Insecta > Diptera > Culicidae > Malaya > Malaya genurostris. The sequence continues at coordinate 244,534,951 of NC_080571.1, read as the reverse complement.
ATTGCATGTTGGCATATAATAGCCAAGCACAAACGCGACAGCGTCAAAGTTTGAACACTTCCGACTAGTTTGTAAAGCTCTAAACATATCTCTTGTTCCTAATTCTGTTCATGTTCCTGTTCATGTTCCTATTCCTGGTCCTATTCCTGTTCCTGTTCCTGCTCCTGTTCCTGTTCCTGTTCCTGTTCCTGTTCCTGTTCCTGTTCCTGTTCCTGTTCCTGTTCCTGTTCCTGTTCCTGTACCTGTACCTGTACCTGTACCTGTCCCTGTCCCTATCCCTGTCCCTGTCCCTGTCCCTGTCCCTGTCCCTGTCCCTGTCCCTGTCCCTGTCCCAGTCCCTGTCCCTGTCCCTGTTCCCGTCCCTGTCCCCGTCCCCGTCTCTGTCCCTGTTCTTATTCCTGGGTTTGTTCTTATTCTTGTTCTTGCTTTTGCCCTTGCTCTTACTCTTGCTCTTGATTTTGTTCTTACTCTTGCTCTTGCTCTTGCGCTTGCTCTTGCTCTTGCTCTTGCTCTTGCTCTTGCTCTTGCTCTTGCTCTTGCTCTTGCTCTTGCTCTTGCTCTTGCTCTTGCTCTTGCTCTTGCTCTTGCTCTTGCTCTTGCTCTTGCTCTTGCTCTTGCTCTTGCTCGTGCTCTTGCTCTTGCTCTTGCTCTTGCTCTTGCTCTTGCTCTTGCTCTTGCTCTTGCTCTTGCTCTTGCTCTTGCTCTTGCTCTTGCTCTTGCTCTTGCTCTTGCTCTTGCTCTTGCTGCTTGCTCTTGCCAAAGATCGTTTGGCTGTTATTGACCAACAAGCGCATGTAGTTTAGGTAAAATTTGTGCATATTGTGCTGTGGACAAAATCGTTCATTATTTTATATTCGGTGCCATCGGACATGCTTTCATCGAAAAATAAGAGATAAAAAAATTAAATGTGGATGGGGATGCAGCTAATACCTTCAATTTGACCGGTTGTGCAGTGCACGAGGTGCACATGAGGACGAGACGCCACTGAATTTCTGGTTACCTTTTTTATTAAAAAGAATATGCAGTCACTTTATAAATTTAGTTTGCAAACAAGTGCCGAGTGTCTGCTATTGCTATTGAATTTTACCTGGATCTGACTTTCGAATTTAGAGAAACAGTAAAATATGTTAAAAAATTACAAATATAAATGCACTCAATTTTCTCAGAGATCACTTAATCGATCTCTATAAATTTAGGTTCAAAGGAAAGATCTCATCGCCCTGTTATTGAATTTATCCGGGTTCGACTTCCGGTTCCGAAGTGATTAGGTAACTTTAAAATGTTTGTTTTTCCAAAAATATGTTTATTTCTCAAGGCAGTTCACATAAATTTTACATACAAATAGAATTTTCATCCTAATATAATTCTAATATAGTCACAACGATTTGAATTTAATAAAACATATTCCTCTTATTTTTTAAATATCATATTAGGTATTTCGTCATTTATTGCTTTAAAATGTTGTTCAGATCCGATTTCCGGTACCGAAGTAACGGGATAAAATGTGCATTGATATTTTAAAAAAGTACACATGAATTTCTAGTTTTCTAAAACCACTGGACAAATTTAAATTCAAATGAAAGGTCCCATAGATCATTTTAAAATTTCAATTCCGACTACCAGTTTCAGAATAACGGAATGCACTAGATTTTCTCATAAACCGTTGGATCAATTATCGCAAGCCTAGATTCTTATGAATTATCTCATAGTCAAGGAACTGTCTGAATTGTGTCCAGATCTGACTTCCGATTCCGGAGTAACGAGGTACAATGTATAAAACATGGAAAAAACTGAACTTAATTTTCTCTGAAACATTTTTTGCATTCTAAGATTCAAATGGAAGGTCTTATGGTTCCATAGTCTGCTTTTCATTTTTATCCAGATCCGACTTCCGGTAAAGGTGAAAAGTGTTGAAAAATCCTAACGATGCAACGACTGTACAAACTCTACGAAACTATTCTAAAAACTGTTTTAATACATATATCTTGTTAGTTGATGACCAAAGGAATCGGCTTTGGTTTAACCAGTCCTCGGATTTCGGCCGGAACTACCGGAAATAGTAATCAAAAATTTCAAAAAGTATATTTACCACCCAGATTTAATTCTGTCACTTCCTGCTGTGAGATGCGGCCACGCTGATCATCGAAAACACAGCAATGCCACCGATACAGATACTTTCGATCGGTGCACTGATCTATTTTCAACAAATGGTTGAATTTCTGCGTTCCTTCAATATGTACAACATTATTATTATGCATCATTAACATACAGTAGAACGCAAGCGAATTCTTAGTTCGGAACGTCAAAACATGCGTAAACGTCTTATTCAATCTTTGATGGTTTGTTGAAGAGATCTCATATTACGGAATGTTTCCTCATTTACATTGGCTCCCACAGGGACGCAGATACACGTCCAACAAGATGCCCCTCTTCGTGATTTCTACTAGAGATTGCATTGCAACTGCCGGCTGCCAAGTCGTGTGCCAGTAACATGACAGCCGTGGTGGTGAAATGTTAAAACAAAGAATTAATTCAAGTTCTCACGTTTAGATTATGGAGCTCTATGGTTCACTTCACCGATAGCCCTGAATTGGAATGCTTCTGTGTTCATTCACTCCCGCAGAATAAACGAGCAGATCCTGGACAGAGAAAACTGATTCCAAACAAAAAAGAAAATCTCGTATGCGAGCAACACATGGCCACGCGTGCCGCGTGCCAATGAGAGACCCTTTATTATACTTAGCACTTTCAGAGCATATGTGCCGTGCTGTAGGGTGAATCCAGCTCGGGAGTTCTCGGCAAATAATGATTTAATTTTAGGTTCTATGTTTTCGAAGGTTGTTTATTTGAAGTATGTTTTCATTTGTTTCGTTATGTCAAATTTAGTTTTTTTAAATATCACTCTCTAAAAGAGAGGTTTCTAAAACTGTTGAACCATTCTGGTTCTTTTCGCTCTTTCGAAATAATTTTATTAACGCTTCCTTATTCGTGAAACTTTTTCAAAATCTCTAACGGTACCCGACCTACGTTATAACATTGATCCACCCTAGCGCCAACTGATCGTCCGGGATCAGGCTTCTGTTTTTACAACGGTTATAAAATACTGCAAGTTAATTGCCTCGAAATGGGAGGAAATAATGGATGTCTGTGGCAGTAGGAGGCAGTACACATTTGAAAAACATGACCGGAGTAGGCAGTAGGGATGAATATGATACTTCAATTGTTTATGCATGGCAACCAGCCTGGGTGTTTGAGGTGTTTTGTGCGTGAATGACGTTTTGACGTTTTTCGAACAGTATGTTTTCTGATTTTGTTAGTGCTTTTGTTTGGCGCATGCCAAACTCGTAAAACCTCAACGCGGTATTGTATAATTCTTCTGATGTTTTTGCTGTTCTTATAAAAGATATGAAACAACATAGATTCGTGCATAAACCTTTGTTTAGATGGTATATGTCAGTTTTTCATAATGTTTCAGAAAAAATTGAATTTACAGCAAATCTGCATATGTCACAATTCAAAAGAACGTAATTCGTGAAATGACTCAATCTTACAATAATGACACAAAACCCTGTCTAATATACGCGGTCTTCCATACAGACGCGTGAAATTATACGCTTTAGCACTTGAATAATATTTCTGAGTGCTTGAAAATTTGTTGAATCAACTGTACATTGTCATTCTACGCATTACTGTCCCATATTACTTTTGGTCACCTTGGACTTTTTCCCAACTAACCAGCTTATATTTACATGTACATGAACCTAGCGAGGCCGATGATAACGCAAATTGGTGAATTATTTGTTGCTAATTAGCAACGGTATTTTTGAATTTGTTACTAAATATTTTTTTATTTTATTTTTGAGTATTTTTCGAGTTCATATGATCAAAGTCAAAGTCTTGCCATTACATTCCTTTTGTGGAATTTGGCCTTTCTGTTTCAGCAGACTTCGCAGTCGATTCTTAGTGTACAGAATCATTGCATGGCTAGTACTATGGATCCTACTGACACTAAGAACCTTTCCAGGTCGGGGCTCGAACATACGACAACTGGCTCGTAAGACCAGCGTCCTATAGACTGAACCGCCAACCCGGGACAAGTTCATATGATGCACCCCTACTAAATAAGCTGGAAAACGAATCGATACCCAATTTATAATTAGTTATGGTATTTTTGAATTTGCTGAAAAACTTTTTTTAAATTTCTTTGAGTACTCCGCTTATGAACTTATATGAAGTTAACGAAGTACTTTACAATTACCGTAACTAATTAGCAACTTATTAGCAACAAACTATCCACTGGGGTTCGATTTATTTTCAAGCTTATTTGGGAGGGCAGGTTCGTTAATTTCACACAAACTTAGCGAAGTATATAAAAAATGAGCAGCAAATTTAAAATTACCGTAAATAAATAGAAATTTATTACTATTTAAATTGAAAACTATGCACTGGGTTTCGATTTGTATTTAAGCTTATTTAGAAAAAGTACTTCGTTAATTTCATATGAAATAGTACTTGAAAAAATCCAACAAAATAAATTGAGCAACACATTCAAAATTACTGTATTTTATAAGCAACAATTTATCCACTGGATTTCGATTTGTTTTTAAGCTTATTTAGTGAGATGCTTCGTTAACTTCATATGTCCTTAGCGAAAGGAAAAATAAAAAATAAATTGAGCAACAAATTCAAAATTACCGAAACTCAATAGCAACTAATAAGCAACCAATTATCTACTGAGTTTCAATTTGTTTGAAGCTTATTTTCATATAACCTTAGCGAAGTACTCAAAAAAATAATACATTCAAAATTACCGTGACAAATCAGCAATTTATCAACAACAAACTTTCCTCTGGGTTTTGATTCGTTTTTCAAGCTTTTTCAGGAGTCGTGCTTCATATGAACTTAGCGAAGAACTTCATATGCACTTATTGAAGTACTAAAAAAAATTAAACAACAAATTCAAAATGGCCGTTACTAATTAGCAACAAACTATCCACTGGGTTTCGATTCGTTTTCAGCTTGTTTAGAAAAGCTATCTCGTTAACTTCATATAAACTTAGCGAAAGACTAAAAAAAATTGAGCTACGAAATCAAGATTACACTGAGGTCTCTTTTTAAGCGGGGGATACGTACCGCGTAAAAAAACGCGTAACTTCGGGAATCCGCGTAAAAACCCTCAAAACAAAAGAAAAAAATTTTTTTTTGATGCTAAATATCTTAGAAATGCATGAAACGTCCAGATCTGGTGTAATCTTCAAAAAAAATATTTTTGTGAAAATCGACTTTGGGACATACACAAATTTTGAGACTTCCAAAATCGAAAATTTTTTTATGCCGAAAAAAAACCGCGTAACTTTGGAAATCCGCGTAAAAAAACCGCGTAACTTCGGAAATCCGCGTGAAAAAAACCGCGTAACTTCGGAAATCCGCGTAAAAAGAAACCGCTTAAAAAGAACCGCGTAAGAAGAGACCCCAGTGTACTATAATTAATTAGCAACAAACTATCCAATGCGTTTCGATTTACTTTTAAACTTATTTAGGAAAGGTGCTTCGTCAACTGCATATGAAGTACTCGAAAAAATAAAAAAAAATTGAGCAACACATTCTAAATTACCGTAACTAATTAGCAACAAACTATCCACTGGGTTTCGATTTGTTTTCAAGTTTATTTGGAAGGAGTGCTTCGTAAACTTCATATGAATTTAGCGAAGTACTCGAAAAATATAGAAGAATTAGCAACAAATTCAAAATTACCGTGACAAATCATCAACTAATTAGCAACTTATTAGCAACAAACTATCCAATGCGTTTCGATTTACTTTTAAACTTATTTAGGAAAGGTGCTTCGTCAACTGCATATGAAGTACTCGAAAAAATAAAAAAAATTGAGCAACACATTCTAAATTACCGTAACTAATTAGCAACAAACTATCCACTGGGTTTCGATTTGTTTATTTGTAAGGAGTGCTTCGAAAACTTCATATGAATTTAGCGAAGTACTCAAAAAATATAGAAGAATTAGCAACAAATTTAAAATTAACGTGACTAATTAGCAACCTATTAGCAACGAACTTTCCACTGGGTTTCGATTTGTTTTCAAACTTATTTAGGAGATGTGCTTCATTAACTAATTAGCAACTTATTAGCAACAAACTATCCACTGGGTTTCGATGTGTTTTCAAGCTTATTTAGGAAAGGTCCTTCATTAACTTAATGTGAACATAGCGAAGTACTAAAAAAATGATCAAAAAATTCAAAATTTCCGTAACTAATTAGCAACTTATTAGCAACATACTATCCACTAGGTTTCGATTTGTTTTCAAGTTTATTTGGAAGGAGTGCTTCGTCAACTTCATATGAACTTAGCGAAGTACTAAAAAATTATTTAAAAACTTAGCAACAAATTCAAAATTACCGTGACTAATTAGCAACCTATTTTTTTTTTTTCATAAATACGTTTATTTCTTAAGGCAGTTTACATAAGTTTTTCTTCGCCGTAGCATCACTTTTACATAATATTCTTATCCTAATTTAATTCTAACATAGTCACAACGTTTTAAATTTATTAAAACATATTCTCTTATAGCTTAAATATTATCTTAGGTAACTCGTCATTAATTATGAAATCTACTCGGAAATATTATTTGAACCAAACGATTACCTTCTATAAATTATAAAATAAGCTGTTTTTTTTGACATTTTGTTGATAATTTCATAAACTGTTTCGAGTTTGTTTGTATCATTACATAATTTTAATTCTAATTTAGCTATTGGATGAACTCATGGACGCAGCTGGGATCAGAGCTAAGTCTTAAAAGGGGCCTTTATTAAATTGAAACTCCAATTTTCTTTATGAAATGATAAATAAGTTTCATGTATGAAAGGTCACGACAAGCAAGAATGTCTCGAACTGGGATATTGGATAGTCTACCTTGGGTACGCAAAGAATTTATTAGTTGAGATCTGACATCACGATACTCCACGCATGTCCAAACGACATGATCAATATCCCGATAACCTTCTCCGCAAGCACAATGATTAGTCTCGGAGAGCCCAATTCGAAGGAGATGTGCATCTAACGTGTAGTGATTGGACATGAGTCTGGACATCACACGAGTGAAATCCCTACTCACATCCAGTCCCCTGAACCATGCCTTTGTCGATATATTCGGAATAATTGAGTGCATCCACCGACCCAGATCATCTCTATCCCAAGAAGCTTGCCAGCTGGCAAGTGTTCTTTGGCGAGACGAGCTATAGAATTCGTTGAAAGCAATCGGTCGCTCATAAATTTCACCCTCAATAGCACCACGTTTGGCTAAAATATCGGCTCTTTCATTGCCAGGAATGGAGCAATGAGCCGGGACCCAGACTATAGTGATTAGATAATTATTGTTCAATATGTCGTTCAGGCACTGTTTTATTTTGCCCAGGAAAAACGGTTCAGTCTTGCCAGTCATGTTTGAGCGAATGGCTTCAATTGCACTCAGACTATCTGTGAAGAGGAAATAATGGTTTGGAGATAATGTGACGATTACACTCAAACTATAATGAACTGCTGCTAGCTCTGCTATATAAACAGATGCAGGTTCTTGAAGCCTAAATGAGGCCGAAACATTATTGTTGAACATACCAAACCCTGTCGCTTCTTCAATTCGCGATCCGTCCGTGTAAAACATTTTCTCAGAGTCAATATGCCTGAACTTACTTGAAAATATTTTTGGGATTTCCGTCGAGCGTAGGTGATCCGGGATTCCACGCACTTCGCGCTGCATGGATGTGTCGAAAAATAAAGTTGAGTCAGGGACATTTAGGAGGCTGACATGGATAGGAATATATCTTGAAGGGTTGATTTCCTGTGACATATGGTTAAAATATACTGTCATGAATTTTGTTTGAGATCGAAGCTCGACTAGTCGTTCGAAATTATTAATTACCATGGGATTCAGCACCTCACATCTTATTAGCAGGCGTGATGAAAGCTCCCAAAATCGATCTTTTAATGGAAGAACTCCCGCCAGAACTTCAAGACTCATTGTATGTGTTGAATGCATGCAGCCTAAGGCAATTCGCAAACAACGGTACTGAATTCGCTCAAGTTTGATAATATGAGAGTTTGCAGCGGAACGAAAACAAACGCATCCATATTCCATCACTGAAAGTATCGTTGTTTGATACAATTTTATTAGATCTTGCGGATGAGCACCCCACCAAGATCCTGTTATTGTTCGAAGAAAATTTACTCTTTGTTGGCATTTCGTTATCAGATACCTAATGTGTCCTCCCCACGTGCATTTGGAATCGAACCACACCCCGAGGTATTTAAAAGTTAAAACCTGTTGGATCATTCTTCCCATCATATGGAGCTGAAGCTGCGCGGGATCATGCTTTCTTGAAAAGACGACTAACTCTGTTTTCTCCGCAGAGAATTCGATACCAAGATGAACAGCCCAAACGGACAAGTTATCTAAGGTATCTTGCAATGGTTTATGCAGATCAATAGCTTTGGGTCCAGTAACTGAAACCACGCCATCATCTGCCAATTGTCTTAGTGTACATGGGGTTACAAGACAGCTGTCAATGTCATTCACGTAAAAATTATAAAGGAGCGGACTGAGGCATGAGCCTTGCGGTAGACCCATGTAGCTAATTCTGAATGTTGTCAAATCGCCATATGAAAAATACATGCGTTTCTCTGACAAAAGGTTGTGCAAATAATTATTTATAACCGCTGGGAGTCCATGTTGGTGGAGCTTGTCTGAAAGAACATCAATGGAAACTGAATCAAATGCTCCTTTAATGTCTAAAAATACAGATGCCATTTGTTGCTTTTGAGCGAAGGCAATTTGGATGTCAGACGAAAGTAATGCAAGGCAATCATTCGTCCCTTTATTTCTACGGAAGCCAAACTGAGTATCTGACAACAAACCGTTCGTCTCGACCCAAGTGTCGAGACGTCGTAGAATAATTTTTTCGAACAATTTTCTGATGCAGGACAACATCGCAATGGGTCTATATGAGTTGTGATTGGAAGCTGGTTTCCCCGGCTTTTGAATGGCGATAACTTTCACTTGTCTCCAGTCAGGTGGAACAATATTTTGCTCAAGAAACTTGTTGAACAATTCCAACAAACGTCTTTTTGCGAGGTCGGGCAGATTCTTCACCAAGTTGAATTTAATTCTGTCCAACCCAGGAGCATTATTGTTACAAGACAAGAGTGCTATAGAAAATTCCATCATTGAAAATGGGTTATTAATAAAACCATTATTTGGAGGAGATTCCCTTATAATGCTCTGCGTAGGAACAGAATCTGGGCAAACTTTCCTAGCAAAGTCAAATATCCATCGGTTCGAGTATTCTTCACTCTCATTGCCCACGTTACGATTCCTCATTCGTCTGGCCGTATTCCAAAGAGTGCTCATTGAGGTTTCTCTTGACAAACCTTCGACAAAATGTCTCCAATAGCTACATTTTTTGGCTCGAAGTATGCTCTTGTACTTGGTTTCTAAAGCCATAAGTTTTTCAAAATTCTGAGGAGTTCCTCCTCCCCGTTTTAGAAACGTCTTGCAAGCATTTTGTTTTGCGAGTTTAGCCTCTGAGCACTCTTTGTCCCACCAGGGGTTGGGAGGCCTTCTGTTAGTCGTTGGCCCAGGAAAGCGTTTAGTTTGGGATTGTTCTGCTGCCTCCAGAATCGAACAAATGAGGAAGTCATATTCTTCAAGTGGAGGGAGCTCTTCCATTGAATTCAAAATACTAGAGATTCTACTTTGGTATTTAATCCAGTCGATATTTTTTGTCAAATCATATGGAATACTAGCTGAATTAGCAATACATTTGTTACAGCTAATTGAGATGATGATTGGTAAATGATCGCTACCGTGTAAATCAGGCAATATTTTCCAGGTGCAATCTAGTCGAATTGATGTTGAGCAAAGAGATAGATCTAATGCACTTGGGCGTGCAGGAGGTCTTGGGATCCGTGTCATGCTACCCATATTTAATACCGTCATGCTAAAATTGTCACAAATGTTTTGTATTAAAGATGATCTGCTATCATTGTAAACGGAACCCCACATCATTCCGTGCGAATTTAAATCCCCCAGAATCAATCGTGGAGCAGGAAGGGCTTCAACCATTTCATTAAGCTGTCGCTGTCCAACTTGTGCTTTTGGAGGAATATAAACCGAAGCTATGCAAATATCTTTGCCTTTAATGTTTATTTGGCAAGCAATAACTTCTATACTAGAAGTTGAAGGGATGTTTAATCTATAAAAGGAATAGCATTTCTTAATTCCCAAAAGCACTCCACCATACGGAGAGTCTCTATCGAGACGTATAATGTTAAAATCATTAAAATTTAAAGCTATGTTTGAAGTAAGCCATGTTTCGCATAAAGCAAATACATCACATTTTTGGCTATGCAATAAAATTTTAAATGAATCAAGTTTTGGCATGATACTTCGACAATTCCACTGCAGGACAGTGATTGTATCATTTGCGGCGGGTGATAAATTATCCATCAAAAGATACAAAACCTGAGACAATTGGCCATTGAGCTGATAACTGCTTCAAAAAGGTTCTAGCTATTGGAAGGAATGCCATTATGAGGGTCTTTAAGGGTTCAGATATATTGAATGCTGAGAAAATCCATTCAACAATTTCCGAAAACTTCAGTAATCCTGTTGGTGGCTGTGAAATGGAGCCCACTGGATTATTACCTTTTTCTGTGCTAGATCCTGGATTGGTTTGTGAATTTGACAAACCAGGAGGCACAGTCTTTGGTTTTGACTTTTTTTGTTTAACACGGGGATCTTTTTTTGAAGATGAAATTTTAGGTGTCTTTTTTGGTAATTTGGAAGAAGACTTCTTTCTCTTAACTGACCCTTGGGTAGTGATAAACGAATTACCTTCACTATTTTCGTCAGAGTCAGAGTCCTCTGGTTCCTCTAGATTTGAAAACCCGTTTTCGGTTTCCAAAGGGGGGACATCAATGACCGTTTTAAGCATTTCTGCATATGTGCGCTTAGACCGTGCTTTTAAAGAAAGCTTAATTTTGTCTTTGTGTACTTTAAATGCAGTGCATACTGAAATATCCTCATGAGGACTTTCTCCACAATAAATACATTTTTCAATATCCTTGTTGCAATCATTATCTTTATGAGGCCCTTCACACTTAATACATTTTGGTTTATTACTACAGTAAGTAGCTGTGTGGCCGAATTTTTTGCAGTTCGTACAATTCATTACATTTGGAACAAAAAGCCGAACAGGGAGGCGAATTTTATCGACATAGACATGGGACGGCAACGCAGACCCGGCAAATGTCACTCGAAACGAGTCTGATGGGCGATAAACTTTCTTTCCCTCTTCATGAACTACTGAGTACAGTTGTTTGCACTCCAGTATTTTCACACCCTCAAGCATAGAGTTCTTGAAACGACCAACACCATGCTTGAGTAAATCATCTACCGAAAGACTCGCTTCGGTAACAACACCGTCAATTTCGACATCTTTGGAGGGTATGTAAACTTTATACTCTTTATTGAAATGTTCCGAAGAGACAATATCATTCGCGTGTTTCAAATTATTTACCACAACACGAATTTTATCGTTATTTACTTTTATGATCTCTTTGATTGAAGAGTATCGTGATGTCAAACCTTTATTAATTTGTAAAATGTTTAATGGCTTTGATATACGTCTAAAAAAGACTATCCAAGGCCCAGAAGAGCTCTCCTGATATTTTTTCGTTCGTGGGGGTATCGGATTCATGCTAGGATTTACGTCCATGGATTCATCCATCACATTAAAATTTTTAATCAAACTTTAAATAAAAAATGAAACCAACACTACACAGTACTCAATCAAAAGGAAAAGAAAAAACTTCTACCTTGAAATTGTTGTCTATCTCCGTTGCACTGCCGTGTAGGTTCTCGTTGCTCTAGATGTTCTTGTTGGCTGCTGATTGTTGGATGTGATGCTACTGCTACCTGACATCCAGCACCACACGATTTCCGATTCTCTTTTGTCTTCGCCAGCTGTAACCAGCGCAGGTCACCGGTGTATACCTGCGTGTTGTATGGCAGTGGAAAGACCGAGTTGTCTTGTCTCCTTCTTCCTTGTGCTCCGCACCGATATGCTTCTGCACCGAAGTGCCTTCGCACCGGTGTGCCTTTGCACTCTCCTGCTTCTATGTGCCTTTGCACTCTCCTTCTACGATGTGCCTTTGCACTCTCCTGCTCAGCACTTGTGGCTGTATATTGAGGCCTGGGTAGAGCTTGGGAAACGCCTTTTGTTGTTTCCTTCACCAGCTTGGCCCAGCACTAGGGCTCTCTTATGCAGCACGACTATACGTTTTAACGGCTGCTGCCAACAGGTCTCTACCTGTAGTTCAACCGTTGTCGTATTTAACGCGTGTAAACTAACCAGCGTTGTTAAACTGTACGCTTCTATACACAACCTTCTCGGTTGAACGGCTATTACTGAATGATTAGCAACCTATTAGCAACAAACTTTCCACTGGGTTTCGATTTGTTTTCAAACTTTTTTAGGAGAGGTGCTCCATTAACTAATTAGCAACTTATTAGCAACAAACTATCCACTGGGTTTCGATTTGTTTTCAAGCTTATTTGGAAGGAGTGCTTCGTCAACTTCATATGAACTTAGCGAAGTACTAAAAAATTATTTAAAAACTTAGCAACAAATTCAAAATTACCGTGACTAATTAGCAACCTATTAGCAACAAACTTTCCACTGGGTTTCGATTTGTTTTCAAACTTATTTAGGAGAGGTGCTCCATTAACTAATTAGCAACTTATTAGCAACAAACTATCCACTGGGTTTCGATTTGTTTTCAAGCATATTTGGAAGGAGTGCTTCGTCAACTTCATATGAACTTAGCGAAGTACTAAAAAATTATTTAAAAACTTAGCAACAAATTCAAAATTACCGTGACTAATTAGCAACCTATTAGCAACAAACTTTCCACTGGGTTTCGATTTGTTTTCAAACTTATTTAGGAGAGGTGCTTCATTAACTAGTTAGCAACTTATTAGCAACAAACTATCCACTGGGTTTCGATGTGTTTTCAAGCTTATTTAGGAAAGGTCCTTCATTAACTTAATGTGAACATAGCGTCGTAGTACTAGAAAAATGATCAACAAATTTAAAATTTCCGTAACTAATTAGCAACTTATTAGCAACAAACTATCCACTTGGTTTCGATTTGTTTTTAAGCTTATTTGGAAGGAGTGCTTCGTAAACTTCATATGAACTTAGCGAAGCACTCAAAAAAATGTTAAAAAATAACATATCTAAGTTCATCTTCATTATATTTACATATATTTAATAATAACGTAATAATTAGAATCAGAAATCAGTAATAATCAGATACATTTTGTTCGATGACTTTCCAGAAAAATATTAAGTCAATTCGTTCCATAGCTAAAACTTTTCTCATAACTGTCTCACTGAAGAAAAAAATAAATATAAATATAAAATATGTCAATGAAAACATTGGTTTTGTACCGTAAAGATATAAAGTATATTATTGCAAATTATTAAGTAAAGACAGATTACGTTTTACATTCTTCTTAGCTGTACTAGTACTACGAAATGGGCATAAGCAAAACTAAAACAGAATGAATTAATTTTTAAATGAATTAGACTGCAGAATTTAAGTAGCGCTCGGTTCTACTTTCAAAATATATTGCAATATGATGAGCTGTACAGCAACTTTCAATTCAAAATTCTTGCACCAAATGTGTGCATGGAAAAATATTTTTATCTGTGTACTTCGTTGGCAACTTTTCGAAATATCACTTGCTAAGTCAATAAGCATAATAATTGATAGTTCGAGCCATCTGTTGCCTTGAAAGATGTCGAGACAACTTAAAATCGTAAACCGTGAAACTTAACGGGAGCTTCTCTTCTGAACGGGGTTTTTCATTCCTTCATTTCATGTGTGGATTAGAAAAAAAAACAATGAGATGCTTAATCTTAAATTGTTATATAGTTATTATTTTTCATTTGTGATTTTTTTAAAGATATTTCAAGTAACAATATCGTTCTTTCTAAGATATGGTTGCTCAAAGGGGGACATGCAAGACGCGAAAAATCGTAAGGGACTACATACATACAAAGCTCAGTTCGATCGGATTGAAATCAGGCGACTATGTGTGTCATTCTATCGCATAGAGGTGATTTTCTTGAATCGTTCGTCCGTATAGTATGGTCTAATGCAGGGATCGGAAACCTTTTGAGTCGAAAGAGCCAAAAACGCTATTTACAAAATTTCAAACCTTTTAAAGAGCCATGGTAACATTCTCTTACCACAATAAATAATAATACTTCAAATGTATGGGACAAATCTCCAAATAAACGAGGGTCCCCGAGCCACTTGAACCGATTTATTATGATTTGGGTTGGAGCTGGGTTAGTTTCAGTTGTCTTCGAGCAAAACCAATGTTTGATTCAACTCATTAAATCTGGCAAACTTTGATTTAATTGAGCTGTTCGATAATTTTTTCAGGTAAATACACTCAAATCTCAAACCAACAGTAGCTTTCGAACGAGTCTGAGCTTGTTGTAATCGGTTACGTCACTTATACCATCACATCTTTGTCTCAAGCGTACGTGAAAGCAGACTTCCGTTCGAATTTGATGTCCCAGAAGACGTTGAAAAGCAGATGTCAATGGTTACTAAAAAATACATGATTTGACAAGCAATTTGCTCATGTGCAAAGCGTAGTACTCCATTCGTGGTAACCGGGATAATAAACTGGCTAGTATGTCTTCCAAAAGCTATCAACGGGCAGGAATATCTCCAAAAGTTTCTATTTTCACTAGGGTCACACAATGATCCTACGCATTTTAGCTGGATTTAGTCTCGTGCCGTTACTCGAGAGATGTTTTGGAGTGAGTAGTACTGGGCCATCATGAAGCAGGCGCTTCGGAAACATTCTAAGGAAGTAAAATCGGTGGAAGATGCGAAGAAAAAACCTGTTAGTCCAATCGTTGTAGAAGACCTTATAAGGAAGATTCGTTTATTTTTATATTTGATAATGGAAAAAGTTAATAATATCTTTGATTTGATACTCTGATAGTTTGATGGGCCGTATCTTTTCTGATTTATCGATTCCTACACTCTCTCGAAGAACCAGTAATGTCTAACGCCGTTATATGAGAAATAGAAACAATATTACCAAAAACAACAATTCATAGATGCATGAAAAAAATAGAGCAGTAAAAATCCTCTCACAAAATAAAAACACGAAACTTTCAAGAGAACTATGTGATGAAATAGATATAAACAATAGAAACATACAAAGAGAATCCATTAAAGTTATAATCGGGCCATAAATTGCCAAATAAATCAACACTTCTATGACAGTGCTTATCCCACAGCACAGTCGTTCCATGAGACAACACAATTTTTCATTGATGGTTATCCTTTACCAAAAAAGGATAGTCACAAGTTTTGGTTTAATCGTTTTATTTATCACTTTACAGAACGTGACTTTTCCAGTTAAAATCTCCATAACAATAATCCCCTCAAGTTTGAATATTTTTTGTCTGGGCAATGGGTAAACAGTAATTAATTTTCAAAGGATACAAAGGGTGATCTCAGAAAGTGATACCCGGCTCTAGAGCTCATTCGCAACCAGAGCAGACCAACTGGCAAAATCGATACTCCTTTTTCTCTCTGAGCCTAAAAATTTAAAAAACTATGAATTTATAATCAATGTAATAATGCAAAACTTTTCCATCTACTTTCACAGGTAAGACGACACCGTCGAGCATAGTTTGAAGCACCATCCATTTTATAGAACATCTGCTGTCATCGGTTCGTATATACAGCGATTTTAGTGCGAAGGTATGCTAACACCTTAAAACACAGCTCACGTCTTGGGAAATATAAAACTCAATTAAAATTTCCATCACCACCATCCGATGCACGTGAGTTAATCTTTCTATTCCTGCTACCGGTCGGCCATACGGAATTGCTCCACATCCAACCAAATTCAAATCTAATTTATCACAATCTCTGCCCCCATGCCCTTCCCTTATTCCGTTCGCAGGGGTCGGGGAATTGACGAGCTTGCTGAAGGATCTTGCAATGGCAACGAGTAGCGTAAACATCTTGCAGATACAGCACTCCCGGTGGCCGGCAAAGGCTTGACGAGTTGTCTATGCGAGTTGCCCTAAAATTTAATTTCAAAATATTTTCATTTACCCCTCCGCCGCACACTCTGAGTCCAATTCGGTGGGGTGCAAATCTCACACGCGGAAAACGAATGTCTGCAAATGAAACTGTCGTCTCGCCACGTCTACCACCATTTGGCAAACATTGTAAAATTGCCGTTGGCAGAGTGTAACAGTAGGCTTCTTTTTAGGATCGAAGGGTTTACTTCTATTGCTGCTGCTGCTGCTGCTGCTGCTACCCCTAGCGGTTTGAGAACGTCAGCCGTACAATGGCGAGACTTGATTATGTGCCATACGTCTTAAGGAATTGTTTAATCGTGTTGTTGTTTTTCTTCCAGATTATTGTTGATTGCTAAGTTTCATAATATAATATAATAATATTAGCCGTACTTATTTTTTCTCTAAGTGCAATCCTAAGACGCATGATACGAAACAGTTGCATTACTCAATGCCACTGAACCACACGCTAAGTCAACTCTCTGACGGAGATTTTAAACCTGAAAACCTTTCAAAACTCACTTTTAAGGGTGATTCCAGATGAATTCGTGCTAACAGGGAGTTAATCACAATAGTGAAAGTTTTTTTTGGTTTACTTCAAAACTGTACAATCATGTACACTAATCAATAATCGAATAATCATGTACACTGAGGTCCCTTTTTACGCGGGGGATTGTTACCGCGTAAAAAAACACGTAACTTCGGAAACATCCAGATCTGGTGTAATCCAAAAACAAATTTTTTTTTTAAGAATTGACTTCGAAAATTTTGAGATTTCCGAAATCAAAATTTTTTATGACATATGTCTTTGAAATGCATAAAACGTCGAGATCTGGTGTAATCTAAAAAAAATATTTTTTTACCTTTTTTATATATATAAAACGTGTTTAATCCACCTAGCAGTGAGATGATACCTATTTTTATCAATCCGCATGTGTTTTTTGCATGAATATTCTTCGGTGTTTAAGTTTTCATGACATTATTTTAATGACCCTCGTTTTAAGCGACAATTTGAGATTTTAATCACTCATTACTCTGTAATGTCGAAACTGCAAATCGGATCGAATTTGAATCTAGAAGTGTGATAATCGATTAAACATGCCATGATATGTAAGTTCCACTCTAGAGTTTACGGTAATTTAAGGTACTTCCAGAGCCGGTATTCAGGAACCAGCATAACCCAAACCGATTCGTATGGCCATATGACGAATAAATTACAACAGTTTTGAGTTCAACTTTGAAGCTTTTCGGGATTGTCATCTTCTATATCGGTTTGAATTTTAAAAATTCATCATCATGTAATTCGAGAACCGGAAGTCATAATTGGATAAAATAATTAATTTTTGTATATAAGTTTGTTTTAATTAAAATTTTTGTTTCTGAAATTTGATTAGGCTTTTTTTGAGAAAACGATTGAGCTTTGAGAAACGATTTTATACTGGAACCGGAATTCTAAAAGCGGTATGGCCGAAGTCAGATAAATTTACCTGAGTAGCTGTACACTTTACATTTGTTTCAAAACATTTGAAAATCAGTTAAGACATCTTTGAGAGATCATAGCACGAATTAAATTTTTAGGTGCCTTCTGATCGACAACTGAATACCACTAAAACTGAAAAAAGTTAATTTTTTTATCGACTATCCAAATCTGCTAACCCGATAAACCTGATTAAATTATGTGGAATAGACATTTTTATACAATCCCCGAAACCGGAAGTTGGATCTGACTGAAAAGCAAGATGTTTTATAGAACTTTGAAACTTTTCATTTGAATCTTAGATGATTCTTAGATTTCATTTGCATCTTAGATCGGTTCAGCCATCTTCAAGAAAAATGAGTTACACAATTTTGATTTCGTTTCACATATCATCCTGTAGTTCCGAAACCAGAGGTCGGAACCAAACATAATGCAGGAACTTTGTTTGGGAGCATACGACTTTTCGTATGAATCTGAATTTGTAGAAAAGAAATTTTCCGAGAAAATTAATTGAAGTTATTTGTCACACACGCATTTGCTGATCTCGACGAACTGATTCGAATGGTATATGGATGTTATGTTGTTCCAGCATTTATTGCTGTAAGTAGTTTAAAACAAAATAATTAAAAAAAATTCTGCCATCATCTGGTTTATATATGTCATATTCGAAAGATTATGTAGCCAAAAACGAGCCGTGCCAAAATCGGTCCGAGGCTAAATGTCACGAAAAAGAATGCTGTACACAATCCTTTTGGTTCTTAGAAACAATTGTATGTAACAGTATAAAAAATCGTGTTTTCCGTTGCTCCCAAGCACTTCTTTGTCATACAGCGCTCAAAACTCCTACTGCTGGAATAGGGGGAAAAGTCGCTTACAGAAAAATTTTGATATCTCCGTTAAAAATGGACGGATTTTAACAATCTATGGCTTGTTGGATAGCTATTACCGTGCGGAATCTAAGTCTGAAAACATATTCTGTTTTCAAGGTCAATTGTGACAGATACTGTCAAAAAACTGAAAATTTTGACATAAAACTTTGTATAACTCAAAAAGTAAACATCCGATCTCAAAACCATTCAATAGCGTTTTGGGTGACGGGGAGACCTTTCATTTGCGACTAGTTTGATGAAAATCGGTCCAGCCATCTCTGAGATCTCGACCTCTTAGTTGACAACACACATACGGACACACACACATACACACACACACACACAGAGACATTTGCTCAGTTCGTCGAGCTGAATCGATTGGTATATGTCATTCGGCCCTCCGGGCCTCGGAAAAATTTTCGAAAGTTTGAGCGAATTCTATACCTATTTTTTATATATATAAAAATAGGTAAAAAATAGGTATAGAATTCGCTCAAACTTTAGAAAATTTTTCCGAGGCCCAGAAGGCCGAATGACATATACCAATCGATTCAGCTCGACGAACTGAGCAAATGTCCGTGTGTGTGTGGCTGTATGTGTGTTGTCAACAAAGAGGTCGAGATCTCAGAGATGGCTGGACCGATTTTGATCAAACTAGTCGCAAATAAGAGGTCTTTCCGTCACCCAGAACGCTATTAAATGGTTTTGAGATCGGATGTTTACTTTTCGAGTCACACAAAGTTTTATGTCAAAATTTTCATAAAAAAATTTTTTGACAGTATATGTCACATTTGACCTTGAAAACAGAATATGTTTTCAGACTTAGATTCCACACGGTAATAGCTATCCAACAAGCCATAGGTTGTTAAAATCCGTCCATTTTTAACGGAGATATCGAAATTTTTGAGTAAGCGACTTTTCCCCCTATTCCAGCAGTAGAAGTTTTGAGCGCTGTATGGCAAACAAATGCTTCAGATCAACGTAAAACACGATTTTTATACAGTTACATACAATTGTTTCTAAGTGCCAAAAAGACTGTGTACAGCATCCTTTTTCATGACATTTTACCTTTTTTAGCACGGTTCGTTTTTGGCAACAAAATCGTTCGAATATGACATATATAAATCAGATGATGGCATCATTTTCGAGTTGAAAGCAATTCCATAATTATATTGTTTTAAGCTACTTAGAGCAATAAATACTGAAAGAACATAACACCCATATACCATTCGAATCAATTCGTCGAGATCAGCTAATGCGTGTGTGATAATAATTTCAAAATAAATAATTTCACTCTATTTTTTTCGGAGATGACTCAACCGTTTTCTACAAACTCAGATCCATATGAAAAGTCGTATGCTTCCAAACAAGGATCCTGAATTATGTTTGGTTCCAACCTCTGGTTCCGGAACTACAGGATGATATGTGAAACGAAATTAAAATTGTGTAACTCATTTTTCTCGTAGATGGCTGAACCGATCTAAGATTCAAATGGAATCTAAGAATCATCTAAGATTCAAATGAAAAGTTTTAAGATTCTATAAAACATCTTGTTTTTCAATCAGATCGGTTTCGGAGATACAGGATGCTTAGTATAAAAATGTCTATCTATGTATATAAAAATGCAGAGATCATTCTTTGTAATCGCATCACGTAAGAACGGATGGACGAATTGAGATGCGTTTTTTTTGTTTGATCAGTTTTTACCCCCACCGGGTTCGTACATCAAAAAAAAATTAGGAAAACATACCGGAAAAGTGGGAAAAACCAATAAAGTTATTTTGTATGGACAATGGAATTTTCCACTGAAAAAGTCGCCAATGATTGCTAGATCTACAATTGATGTTTGGCGCGCAAGGAGAGGCTCAGTATTTCGCCGTTGAAGAAAAGAATACTAGATCTTTGTAAAATCGTTTGGCGCGCAACGAGTAGATTTGGGTGGAGATTTTACAAGCATGATTGATTTGTCATTTGGAAACACGTGCTTAATAGGGTATCAAAATCATTACTTGCCAAATGACCTTATGGTGGAATGCACATGACTGTTTTAGCTATACCGTAAACAGAAACACAAGTTCTAATGTCATTTACCAGCACATGTAGTTAGATGAATTATGTTGGCCATCGTGGGCGTGAGTTGAACAAATCAAATTATGTAACGATTTTTTTACGTATCAATGATAGGATTCTGCTGTTGAAATAATGAGTTCAGATGAAAATATTTTCCTTGCATTAAGCATGCTGACGTTTGTTCAGCCGATTCGAGTGAGTTTTCAAGAGTGGTTTACTTCAAAACGGATGGTATTCATGACATTTGTAAGCTGCTTAAGCCAAATCATTTCATTTTCCGAACTTTGGATTACTTGACGAATTACCATATGCGAATCGTGAATATCATATATCAATATCGATTTCTCGTGGCATGTAAGAACCATTAGTTGTGAGATCTGCTGTTTTATACATTGGCTTTAACGATAAGAAAAATACTGGTATAATCACTCCTCATGTTCACTCCGCTAGAACAGAATATTGATTCTCAGGACTGAATACTAAGCAAAACGATGTGGTGGCTCGACGAATGAGAGGCCTTCTGATACAATTCTTGAACGAATCCAGCGTTCATGTCAAAGTTAATGGACACAATATTTAATAAAAGGGTAATTTGAACTTTCGAATGTCCAAGTATTTTTCATTTTATCGCTAATTCGTTCATCGAAAATTGATCCTGTCACTATCCTGCTACGAACATTCATCAAACACGACTAAGTAATATCACTAGCGGTGAAGTAGGTTATGGGCAACCGTTCAAAATTAGTTTATTACTTTCGATAATCCCTAAGGATTTGCTATTAAATTTTGACGTCTTCAGTACAAATAAGTCTTAATATTCAATGATAAACAACAATCCCCGAGGGCTGCTTTTGGAAATTTGTGGGGTCAATTTAAAGTATTTATCTTGGTCATCTCTTTTTCATCCAACTGTTAATTTATTTATTTGTTTATTTAGGAGCAAGGGAAAAGCCTGCTGGAGCTGAGATTTTGGTTCTCCTTCTCCAGCAGGCATAAAACCTTCTCATCTTTTGTATCAACGAATAACATTTGACCAAATGATACATAACGAAATCTAAAATTACCCTTATTTAAATTACAAAGCTAACTAACAACTATTCATATTGACTAATTATCCTAATAAAACTATCGGGAAAATATTTGGAGAAAACGGGTTTTAATGACGTTACGAGATAAAATGAAATCAAATCCATCAGAGCAAGTATTGGACGACGCGACATATACTCGAAAACGGTTCAATGAACCCATAGTTAGTTCTAGCACGAGGAATTCTGAGAAAGAGATTAAACCGCAAATTACGCCGAAGAATGTCAAAACTTAGCTGTTGTAGGAGATCTGCACTATCAATTCGAGATTGGATGAGGTCCGCGACGAAAACAGCTTTTTGTGTATCACGGCGAACAGATAGCAAATCGAAGTGTATGTCTACAACGATTTTCGTAGCTTGGAAGATTAAATGGATCTCTCCAGGGCAGGCGACGCAAAGCAAAACGAATGAACTTGCACTGAACAGTTTCAATGCGTAGTTTATTTGTTTGATAATATGGTGCCCAAACAACAACAGCATACTCGCGAACTAGAGCGCAATATAACGATTTCTGGCAGTATATGTTATTGAAATTTTTTCAGATGCGAAAGATGAATCCTAGCATCTTTAATGCTTCAGAGAGGGTATATTCTATGTGATCTTTGAAACTAAGTTTTGAATCCAATAACACTCCTAGATCCTTAATTGATGTCTCCCGTTTTAGTACAGCTTGCGAAATAGTGTAGTCATACATAATCGTGGTTCGTTTACGAGAGAAGAAGATAACGAAGCATTTGAAGGCATTGATAACCATTCTGTTGACGTTGCACCAGTTAGAAAGTGACTGCAAGAAGTTTGAGTATTTCAGATGAAACAGTTGGAAATCGTCGGCGAATGATAGCTTCATGCATTGCAATGCGAAATTCAGATCATTTAGATATAGCAGAAATATGAATGGTCCTAGATGGCTTCCCTGAGAAACACCAGAGCTCACGATGAATGATGGAGTAACGCAGTCGCCAATTCTCACGGTCATACTACGACCAGTCAGATATGATTCAATCCAATCTATCATCCCACATGTCAAATCTTTAGTTTGAGAGAGATCTACAATCTCTGTTCAATACACTGACTCGAAGGATGAAATGGCAAACGGTGCATTTGTTTAGTTTTTGCGTAACAAAAGCATTGAACATATCCACAATAATTCTTGATGATATTTCTTCTTCGGGACAAAGTTATTGTGTTGGATATGAATTTGTCGTAACTCGTTTATTGTAAGCCAAGTAATCAGTAAAATAATGATAAGAAACATTAAAGTTTGGCAACTCTGCTGTTCGAAAACACAAATTTAAAAAAATAATTTCAGGCGAGACGAAGTTCGACGGGTCAGCTAGTTTCACATAAATTATTCAGGTTTATCGGGTTAGCAGATTTGGATAGTCGATAACCAAATGAACTCATTTCAGTTTTAGTGATATTCAGTTTTCGATTCGGAAGGCACCCAAAATTTAATTCGTACTACGATTTCTCAAAGTTTTCTACACTGATTTTCAAACATTTTGAAACAAATGTAAACTATAGAGCTACTCATGTGAATTTATCTCACTTCGGCTACACCGATTTTCGAATTCCGGTTTCAGTATCGAATCGTTTCTCATAGTTCAACCGTTTTTTCAAAAAAGCCAAATCGAATTTCAGAAACAAAAATTAAATATTAAATAAACTTATAGTCCCATACAAAATTAATGAATTTTATCCAATTCTGACTTCCGATTCTGGAATAACAGGATGATGAATTTTTCAAATTCAAACCGATATGGAAGATGTCAATCCCGAAAAGCTTCAAAGTTGGACTCACTATTGCAATTTATTCGTCAAGTCAATTCATGGCCATACGAATCGGTTTGGGTTATGCTGGTTCCTGAATACCGGCACTGGAAGTACCTTAAATTACCGTAAACTCTAAAGTGGAACTTACTTCGACATATCATGGAATTTTCAATCGATTGTCACACTTTTAAATTCAAATTTGATCCGATTTGCAGTTTCGACATAACAGAGTAAAGAGTGATTAAAATCTCAAATTGTCACTTAAAACGACGGTCATTAAAATAATGTCATAAAAACTGAAAAACCGAAGAATATTCATGCAAACAACACATGCGGATTGATAAAAAAAAGGTATCATCTCACTGCTAGGTGGATTAATCACGTTTTTTTTTATAAAACTCGAAAACTTTCCGTCAGAGAGTTGACTTGGGGATAACACCAGATCTCGACGTTTTATGCATTTCTTAGACAAAACAAGAAAGCCGGATAGCTTTGAAAATTCGCGTAAACAACCGCGTAACTTTAGAGAAATCCGCATAAATCAGTTTCATAATGTACAAAAATACCTTATTATTGCGAATGTCAAGGAAAAGGATATTTGAAAAGAACATATCTGTTCTGCAGACGATCGCCGACGGGTAATTCAAACACGGTATGAAAGCTCTTTTGAAGTAGTCTTATATGTAAGTGGGCTCAGCTACACCTTTTTGCACCTTTTGATGATAAACAAGTTGAAATTATGTGAAAAAACATGAAAAATGGCTCTTTTTCATTAAACTGAAATGATAGGGGCATAGTACAATTTCGAGAAAATTGTGTAGTTTTAAATGATTTGTATAACATGAAAACTCACAGAAATGAAAAATATTTGTTTTCTTACAAAAACTGGTTTTATGAAATACTTTTTCAGAAAATACTTTATATCATATATTCTAATTAAGTTACAAGAAAAGTACCTTTTGCGAATTTGTTTGAAATACCTTTCTGCACAATTTTGTCGAAGTAACTTAGCCCCTATGTTGACCTAGAGCTAAAACAATATTTTTATCTCACTTTTAGGGAGATTAGTCACATAAATCAAGTTTCCGAAAGATGACGCCTATCATTCTGAACAACTTTCCTTAAGGTACTGTACCTCGAAAACCACATTTTTAACGTGTTATCGTGTTATTAAGAGCGTGGAATTGGGCTTTTGAACCACTGTGCGGTGGCGTACTTTACTCGATCGGAGGATTTTTTATGGGTCACAAGTACCCCCGATAACCTGATAAAATACGTCTCTGTATCATTGCCGGCAGTCACCAGTGAGAAGATCGTGCCCTCGATCTTCAAATCACATCACATCAGATTTGAGAGCGTCCCAGACACACTAAGCACATCATTCTATCCATCGTTGCTTTGACCAAGCTACTATATCGATTGTGTCGTATGCCGCTTTGAGGTCAATACGTTCTACTGACGACACTTCTGGAATACTTGTCTTATTATCACACTTGGTACGGCCCTATGAATTCCAACATTAGCTCTTATGATGTTTTCAAAAATTACTAGGTTTTTTAACTAGACCGGGGAAGATTGTTTTTCCGCCCCCAAGAAAGTTGCGATCGAGGCGAAGGAAAACCTTCGCTCCGCCACTCCGATTTGGGAGAGTACCATGAAATCGGCATTCAGCAAAGTAACACATGGATCAATAAGTCCCGAGACTAAAGCAGAGATGGCGCTCGTAGTAAACCAGTAACCACGTCTATCTAGAGTACTAACCTTTGCTTGAAACGGGTCAAAATTTTAAGTCGATCCGACCAGAAACAGCTGAGTTATCGAGGTTGGAGTAAAGTCGTTTTGTAGTTTGTTTAAAAAAAAGGTAAAACCGAGTTTCGTGTTTTGATAAAACATTGCTTTAATGGGTAAAAACACCGTGCAAGCGAAACAATGGATTGAAAAATGTTATCCGGACTCTTGTCCATAAAAAGCAACGATTTGTCGGTGGTTCGCCGAGTTTAAACGTGGTCGTACCGTCACAAATGACGCGGAACGCTCGGGTAGACCTGTGGAAGCCGTTACACCGAAAAATGTGAGTGAAGTGACATAAATTATAATGAAAGATCGTAAAGTGAAGCTCCGTGAGATTGCTGAGATGACACAGATATTATATGGAAGTGTATTTACTATCCTTCATGAAAAATTGAGCATGAAAAAGGTTTTTTCCAAGTGGGTGCCGCGATTGCTTTCGATGGAACAAAAACAAGTCGATGAAAACATTGGCGAAATTGAACGAATTGGGCTTTGATCTGCTTCCCATCCCCCATACTCGCCAGATTTAGCCCCCAGTGACTAGTGGCTCTTTGCTGATCTTAAAAAAATGATCCAGGGAAAAAGATTTGGCTCAAATGAGGAGGTCATCGCTGAAACTGAAGCTTATTTTGAAGCGAAAGATGAATTTTTTTATAAACATGGTATTGAACAATTGGAAAAATGTTGGAACCATTGTATCACCCTAAAAGGTAATTATGTTGATGAATAAAAAAAAATTTTGCAAAAAAATGTTGTTTCCATTGTTAGTCTCGGGACTTATTGATCCGTGTGTTAAGCACATCACTCTATCCATCGTTGCTTTGACCAAACTGCTATATCGATTGTGTCGTATGCCGCTTTGAGGTCAATACGTTGTACTTACGGCACTTCTGGAATACTTGTCTTATTATCACACTTGGTACGGCCCTATGAATTCCAACATTAACTCTTATGATGTTTTCAAAAATTACTAGGTTTTTTAACTAGACCGAGGAAGATTGTTTGGCCGCCCCCAAGAAAGTTGCGATCGAGGCGAAGGAAAACCTTCGCTCCGCCACTCCGATTTGGGAGAGTACCTTGAAATCGGTATTCAGCAATGTAATTGCAACAGTCAAGCTTATCACTCCTTCCATCCATTCCTACGGTAGAAGGACTTCAAATATTGGATGCAATCATCCAGTGTAGCGTTCTATCTAATGCCTCTCCTCCATGTTAGAGGAAGTCGCTTGGCAATAGATCAGTTTCTGTAAATCTGTAGTCGTCTAAGCGTGCATTCAGGTTGATTCCTGTGTCGTTCTCTGGATCTTGTGTTTCACCACAGATGCTTGTCATAGTAATGCTTTCTCCGTTCGATCACCTCACATTCGTTCATGAGATTGTTACCATCTTCATCTGTGCACATTTCAGTCTATGGCGTGTGGCCTCTACGTGAGCAGTCCACCTTCTCATAGAACTTCAGTGTGTCATTAACGTCATTAATCACGATTTTCATTTGGCATTTTCATTCCGGATTTTCATCCGGAAACCCTCTTCTGCATCTGCCTGTATCGTTCCTCCTTCGCTCTCGTTCGGTGTTGCTACATCCTCGATCTTGCTGCATTCTTCTCCTCGACTAACTAGTGACAGTCGCCGTCAAAATAGTAATTTCCTCGTTACTGCACTGATACTTATGGCGGACCTTCTATTCATTGGGCCTTCTATTGTTAGTAGCACTGACTGCAGCTGATGCGAGTATTCCTCGACGGTACGTACACTAAGTAGCTACTCTACATTGTGTCTCGATGTTCATGTGCGAAGAGTGTTGAGTGTCAAACAAACATCACTCATCGATGGGAGCGTGGTCGCTGCGCGTAGAATACTTCCTTCTCTTCGTCGGGTCTTGTTTCATGCGGACAGTGCACGTTGATGGTGCAGTAACTGAAGAAACGGCCTTTGATCTGGTTGTGACAAAACTCTGATAGAAATCAAAGTCCTGGCATTACATTTCATTAGTGCAATATGGCCTTCCTGTTTCAACAAACTTCGCAGCCGATTCATATCGTACAAAATCATTGCTTGGATGGTGCTATAGCCCTACTGATCCTTCCAGGTCGGGACTCGAATATACGACAACTGGCTTGTGCATTGAATCTGGAAAGAGGAGAGGAACCCCTCTTCTCTGTCAGTATACTACCAAGGACCCACCGGGTATGATTACCCTATCTTTTCATTGGTTACTCGTACCCCAGACGGCACCACGACTAGGTTCGGGATAGGAGTTACTGGATAAGAGACCGAGGAGCGCTGTGCAGTTGTCCAGTCGTTTAACAACCAAAGTCATGATGGTATAGGCGTTTTTGTACGAATAAAGAATGCAAAGCAAAGACCGATTCTGATGCGAACCGTGACCTCTTGTTTCAACCTGACAAATTATCGTATGCACATGACAACTACAAGACTAGTGCTACAATCCTACTAACACTAAGAATTCTTCCAGGTCGAGGCACGAACCTACGACCCACTGGTTTTGCTAGACTAACCTCTCATATTGTGAATTATCGAATTGGGCTTTTTTATAAAAAAAAACGTGCTTAATCCACCTAGCAGTGAGATGACACCTTTTTGACTTTCTCTATAGAAAGGTAATAGAATTGCTGGAAAAACCGACTTTCGAACGGAGCCTCGGAGACCCATAGTGTTATATACCATTCGACTCAGTTCGTCGAGATCGGAAAATGTCTGTGTGTGCACTTTTCGAAGATATTTGAACGCGCTCAATTTTCTCAGAGATGGCTGAACCGATTTTAACAAACTTGGGCTCGTTTGAAAGCTACTGTCGTGCCATTGATCAAGTTCGAAGATCAAATGGCTGTGACATTTGGTTCCGGAGATATGATTGTATAAGTGACGTAACCGACAAAAAGCGTTGTATTTGAACGCGCTCAATTTTCTCAAAGATGGCTGATCCGATTTTAACAAACTTGGGCTCGTTTGAAAGCTACTGTCGGGCCATTGATCAAGTTCGAAGATCAAATGGCTGTGACATTTGGTTCCGGAGATATGATTGTATAAGTGACGTAACCGACAAAAAGCATTGTATTTGAACGCGCTTAATTTTCTCAAAGATGGCTGACCCGATTTTAACAAACTTGGGCTCGTTTGAAAGCTACTGTCGTGCCATTGATCAAGTTCGAAGATCAAATGGCTGTGACTTTTAGTTCCGGAGATATGATTGTATAAGTGACGTAACCGACAAAAAGCGTTGTACTTGAACGCGCTCAATTTTCTCAGAGATGGCTGAACCGATTTTAACAAACTTGGGCTCGTTTGAAAGCTACTGTCGTGCCATTGATCAAGTTTGAAGATCAAATGGCTGTGACATTTGGTTCCGGAGATATGATTGTATAAGTGACGTAACCGACAAAAAGCGTTGTATTTAAACGCGCTCAATTTTCTCAAAGATGGCTGATCCGATTTTAACAAACTTGGGCTCGTTTGAAAGCTACTGTCGGGCCGTTGATCAAGTTCGAAGATCAAATGGCTATGACTTTTGGTTCCGGAGATATGATTGTATAAGTGACGTAACCGACAAAAAGCGTTGTATTTGAACGCGCTCAATTTTCTCAGGGATGGCTGAACCGATTTAAACACACTTGGGCTCGTTTGAAAGCTACTGTCGGGCCATTGATCAAGTTCGAAGATCAAATGGCTGTGACTTTTGGTTCCGGAGATATGATTGTATAAGTGACGTAACCGACAAAAAGCGTTGTATTTAAACGCGCTCAATTTTCTCAAAGATGGCTGATCCGATTTTAACAAACTTGGGCTCGTTTGAAAGCTACTGTCGTGCCATTGATCAAATTCGAAGATCAAATGGTTGTGACTTTTGGTACCAGATATATGATGGTATATGTGACGTAACCGACAAAACACGCTGATTTTTACCGCTCTTATGTATATAAGGGTGCCAAAATTTTGGGATCACCTCTATTTTCGTTAAGCTCTAGTGCTCAAAAGTTTAAGCACTTCGAAAAAAGCCTTCATGCAAAATTTGACCTAACTCGGACATGCGTAAGGGGTGCTGCCCAGTGGTAAAGGTTTGACAATTTTCGATCTTGAAAAAGCACCATAGGAGGAGTACATGAAATTTCCAAAATCGAGAACTTTTAAAACTGCATAAAACATCGAAATTTAATGTCATCTCAAAAAAATTTTTTTTTTGAAAAAATCAACTTTCTGGGACGAAAATTTTTGATATTTCCCTAAAAGTCCCAAAAAGCCGTTTTTTTCAAAATTCAAATTTTTCGAGATGACACTAAATCTCGACGTTTCATGTAATTCTAAGCCTTTTGGCATCAAATTTTTTTTTTTCGTTTTCGAAAATTTCATGTAACCCTCCGGCTTCCGAATTCCTTTTCCGAAAGTATCAGGAATATAGGAGTTCAATCGTTTCCCAAAAAAGGCCAAAACGAATTCCTTAAAAATTAAAATAAAAGACTTATGGTCCCATACAAAATACATGGCTTTTATCCTATTCGGACTTCTGAATCTGGAATTACGTGGTGATAAGTTTTTAAAATTCAAACCGTTTTAGAATATGACGATATCAAGTTGGGTTCAGAACTTTTCCAATTTAATCGTCATATTAATTCATGGCCATACGATCCGTTTTGGGTTATGCTAGTTCCTGAAAGTGGAACTCACTTCGAAACCTCATGGAATGCTTAATCGATTGTCACACATTTAAAGGAGTAATTTAATGGTTTCATACAATGTATCTTTTCTGTATTAAAAAAATATTTTATTCAGGCCTATTTGCGTACAAGCGTTACGTGGCCGATTTAGCTGAGTTTTTAGATAAAACTTTTTTTTGTATTGGATCTCGTTGTCACCCTTTTTCTAGGGGGAGAGGAGCTTC
The DNA here is from genome assembly GCF_030247185.1 of Malaya genurostris. Classification (NCBI taxonomy): domain Eukaryota; kingdom Metazoa; phylum Arthropoda; class Insecta; order Diptera; family Culicidae; genus Malaya; species Malaya genurostris. Next base: position 244,504,787 of record NC_080571.1, on the reverse strand, counting down.
CATTTTCCTCCTGCGAGGATTGAGGGGCAGTTTGTTCGTGGTTGGTCTCGTCATCCATTGCCGTAGTATTGTTGTTGATTTCGTTGATAGTTGCTGTAGATGCGCCTTGTTGTACATTGTTTGCAGTTGCTGGTTGGTTAGATGGTAAGCTGTTAATTGCAGCTGGTGTACTTTGTTCTATAGGGGATACGTTGGATGGTTTCGTTGAAGAGGATGCTTCACTGTTGTTGGTGACTGTCACTGTACTGGGGTTGGTGTGAAGGAAGCACCGTTGTCCTTTGGTATAGTTGTCTCCTTGTCCGGTTTATCACATGGCTTACCATAGTGAACAGCTTTTTTGCAATATTGACATGTGGCCATCTGATTGTCATAGGTAACAAGTGATTTGCACGGAATTCTTGTATCTTGTCCGAAAATCACATAAGAAGGTATAGGTCTCTTCAAGTGTATGCCCAATAAACGTACGCCATTTAGAATACCGGGGGGAAAATTCTTCCACTTTTCTTTTTCGATAGAGAGAATCTCTCCGTATTGGGACATAGTTTTGCGAATATATGAATCGGTGACGCTTGAGTGAAGATCATGCACACGCACTTCTATAGCACTATCATCCATATATACTGGAATGTTGTACTTAATGTTCTCGTGCTCCACATAATGCACATTGTTATTGTCTTTTGCGAATTGAATTGCATCCAACTCTTTATAAAACTGGATGTAAACAATATTATTCGTCTTATTGCATTGATGTAAATGCGGATTGATAAAAAAGGTATCATCTCACCGCTATTTTTTTTTCTAAAAAATATACTGACTGAAATAGCAGTAACGAAAATTTGCAAAAAAAACAAGAACCTAAGAGACGGAATTTTCTCTTATCCGGAGAATTCGTTTCACTAAGTTAATTGTTGGTGTTCGTTGAATACTGATAAAAAGTTAAACTTCGTTCAACATCTGTCATTTCAATTTGCCTTTTCGTAGTACGGATGCAGAAACCAAACAGAACTCCAAATATTGCATATTGCTAATACTATATTGAAGGATTTGAAAGGATCGAACTTCTGCTTTGATTTTAACATGTGGTCAGTTTTATCTAAAGTAATCGTAAGCACTTTTCAATCCTAGAACATACAAGCAATGTCACTCCATTTCACAGTTTCCGACGGGAGATTACTTTCGTATGCTCCCACCTACAAATTTACTCATTTCCTCCGGCAAGCCATAAAATTGGTTAGTCCTGTGTGATTAAAACCCAGATCCTACCGCGGTGTTCAAAGATAGGTCATGCTGCATAATAATCTCACAAATCTTGGAAATTGGATTACGCATTCGAGGAAGGGCGCTCTTGTATTGCATTCGTCGCAATACGGAGGGGGCATTTTCTACCCTCGCACAGTAGAACATGTGCGTTTTGGTCCCCTCGAACGAAATTGGTCAGTGTCCTTTCCGATAATGTGTAATTATGCTTGACACAGTTTCGTCCCTCTTATTGACAGTTGAAGTTTTTATGTAGGCCATTGTCAATTACTAGCAATGTTGGATCAAGCCGACAGAAGTTTACTAACATTATTAACACTGGCAAATGTCACTATTCTGCCATGGAAGACCATTCTTCGGTGAATATTCACTCTAAAGATTCTCAGAAAAGGGTCTTATTTCTTATATTAAATAGATTAAATCGCCTTCTCATATTAATTACGAGCCATTACTTAGAATCTCGGGAAAATTTATGAGTTTTCTGGCCTTCTGCTGGTATTTTCTCCGAAATTACTAGAATTATGCGCACACTAGATTTTCACTCGTTCGTGGGCTGAATAAAATTTATGAGAATGTTTTGAAATTAGAACGACATCCTAGTATGAAAAAAACGTAGTAAGCTTGGGTTTCGGTAGTTAATGCGCTATGCTTTCCACACATTTCCTACCGAAACCCAAGCTTGCTATGTTGTATTCGTAGGGCCCAGTCCATTAAATTACAAAACGACACAAATCTGTACCAGCTCTCGTTCTATTTCAAAGGAACTTCAAACAAGTCAAATGCGAATGTTTTATTTCAAAAGCCGTCAACGGATCCCCTGCCTTCGTCACTAATAATATAACGACGAGTGACCTACGTGATCCATAATCAACCGACCACTCTGTTTACGTGTGCGATGATTCATTCATGTATTGCTCCTAATGTTTAGTGACATGGCGTTTAATAGAGCGAACCAGACGCATTAGGTAGAGGCTGGTGCAACGACAAATCGCTAAATCTGTTTTGCATAGAAATCGAACCGACCAACCGACCGACTTTTGAACTTCAACTTCAAACAATGCGGGTAGCTTGGTCGAATGTCACGACCGGTGAATGATGGAAATCCGATGGGAGTGACTACTTGGTAATGAATTTTTCGGACTTCACTCCGTTACATATACATGTCAGCGGTAGTGGAAGACGACAAAAGCTAGTCGTCATGGCATATCAAATTGGCAAATTATTGTGTCAAAGTAAAATTTGAAAACTAATGGGTGTTCCACGAAATGCATGGGTGTTGCTTAATTCTACGAGGCGTGTTACATATAGCACTCACAGCAACAATATCACAGTTATAATTGCGTAGGATTTTCTGATCAAACAAAATTCGATGATCTGTAACGAAAACAAATGCGAGAATAATTATGAATTACTTCAGCTGAACAGAACGAAAAGAAAATGTTTACGCTAGTGTAAATATATACACTGAGGTAAAAAACGCGTTACGTAAAATCCCGCAAAACTAAAGAAACATTTTTTTTATGCTCAATGTCTTAGAAATGCTTGAAACGTCAAGATCAAGTATCATCTGAAAAAAAAATTTTTTATTTTTTCTATCAGAGTTGACCGAAACCGAATAGTTTCGGAAATCCGCGTAGAAAAACCGCATAACTTCGGAAATCCGCGTAAAAAATCTCGTAACTTTGGAAATCTGCTTAAAAAGTAATCCGCTCTTATTTGAAGCGAAACTGGCTCTGAAAACGTTCCGCAGCAGAACTGCTTCCTGTGCGAATTGATTCAATACTAAAGCAATTTTGGTTAAGAGCTTTCTTATTACGTGATTTCGTTTGAAGCTTTTTCACAATTGTTCGGCCACAAAAATAACAACATACAAAATTTGGGTGTCGATTATTTCATTTCGGATTTGTATATTTCTGAAACTATCAAATTACTGTACGAAATTCATTTCTGACATTCAGAAGGTCCAAACAGTGGAATTCTCTGTTAGCAGCATTTTTCTCGAACGCGAAGCAGCTTTATTCGAGATCGTTTTGTGCGAATCTCGCACTATGAAAAGTGCACAAAGCTAATCAAATTGTTCTAGATTTGCACTAAATTTATGATTCTTATCACCGATTTGCAAAGAAGCAATCTTTATAGTTTTTTTATATTACATTTGAAGCCATTAGAAGAGCTGATTTAGCATAATGTTCCTCATCGTTGTCCACTTTTCGTTGTATTTTGCTCCAATGCAAACGGCCAGCAGCAGGTTTTTATTTTAAGCGAGACTGGCTCTGCGAACGTCCCTCAATTGATTCAACACTGAACTAAATTCCCGATACTGGAATTGAGCTCTGGATCTGAACCGGAATGATGCACTTGCTTTACTGTCTGCTCAGTCTAGAAGCAAGCTAGAATGAACGGTATAGAGACTGTCCCAGAAAGTATGGACGCACTTTTATTTCGCTGTAAATAATTCACAAGTGTTAGATATTCAAATTTTATTCGATATACTGATAATATTAGACTACAACAACAGAATATTATTCTCAACATTTGCTACTTAGCCATTGAAGACTAGCTGGCGCACCTTCTTGCGAACGTTCCTCATTAAATTCCGTACAGACTTCTTGGCGACAAGTTTTGACACTTTTTTCCAATCCTTTTCGAACTGTTGAATGGTTTCGGCTGCCGAGACATGTTTCCTAAGATGTGCCTTAGTTAATGCCCAAAATTCCTCAATTGATCGAAGTTGTGGGCAATTTGGTGGATTCATGTCTTTTGGGACGAAAGTGACATTTTTGGTAGTATACCATTCTACCGTTGAGTGTAGTAGTGGCAAGAAGCAAGATCTAGCCAGAAGACAACAGGATCCTTGTGGCTTCGAATCATGGGTAGAAGTCGTTTTTGTGAATATTGCTTGATGTATATTTCGCTGTTAATTGAAGCAGTGGTGATGAAGTGTTTCGAAATCTTACCGCAGCTACAAATTGCTTGCCAGACCATAGCTTTCTTACCAAATTTTTCGACTTCAATCGATGTCTTGGACTGGTTTAACATTTGCCCTTCTCGCACCGTATAATATTGTGGTCCCGGCAAGGATTTGTAATCGAGTTTCACGTAGGTTTCGTCGTCCATGATTGTGCAGTTCAAATTTCCAGCAAGAATCGTATTGTACAGCTTTCGAACCCTCGGCCTGATCGATGCTTCTTATTTCGGACTACGTTTTGGTTGTTTCTGCTTCTTATAGGTTCGAAGATTCAAACGTTCTTTAGCACAAAGAACATTTGACTTCGAAGTGCCCACTTTTTTGGCCACATCTCGAACTGAAACCTCCTTCTTTTGCTCGAACGCCTTTAGTATACGTTTATCCAACTGAGGGTTAGCAGTACCTTTTTTTCGACCCGTTTTCGGTTTATCCTCAAAGGTGTCATCCTCACCTAACTTCCTGATTGCATTTCGCACGGCTTTTTCACTTACTCCTTCCATTTTTGCTATCTTTCTCAGTGACAGTCCGCGTTCTGTGCACCATTTGTACACAATTTTTCGACGTTGTTCTGCTGAAAGTCCACGCATTTCGAAACAAACTAATGTAAACGAATAAACAACTGCACAAGTGGTTAGAGAAGAGTGTAAAAAACAGCACGCAGCCATAAAAATTGACAGGCTCTGAACCATTGCGAAATGGTAGCGGTTTTTGGTTGCTTCTATACTTTCTGGGACAGACTTTATATCATGGGTTAACCTTTTATATACTGGTTGGCGGTTCAATACATATGGCGCTGGTCTTACAAGCGAGTTGTCGTATGTTCGAGCCCCGACCTGGAAGGACTCTTAGTATCAGTAGGATCGTAAGGAGTGTATCGAAAAGTAGTTAGCAACATTGATTATTGAATAAAAAAGCGAAAAAAAACATATTTTGACATCAGTTTTCGATATATTGTAGAAAAATTAGATTTTTATGAATTTCACTGATTGTATTGAAGAAAATCCTAGTTTCTGTGAAACGCTCGCACTTTGGACTTGACATTCTTCATTAAATTCTGCACAGTTACGTTTGTGACTTTCCTGGTGGCAACTGTCCCGTTTTTTTTAACTCCTGCATGTTTTGGGACACTGTACCTTCCTTCCGAAAGTGGCGCTTGACAATTGCCCAATACCTTTCAATTGGCCGAAGATCCGGGCAGTTCGGTGGGTTGATGTCCTTTTCCACGAATTGTACATTATTTTTGACAATCACTGTAGAACGAAGTTGTGGGCTGAAGCCAAATCCGGCCAGAAGAGGGGAGGAGCCTTATACTTTCTGTACAGCGGCAGCATTCTCTTCTTCAAACATCCTTCCTCGTACACCTTGGCGTTAATTGTGCTCTTCGTGAAGAAAATCGACGACCGCAAACCACAGGTACAAATTGCTTGCCAGTGCAACACCTTCTGTCCAAACTTTTCCATCGCCACCGTGGTGTCAACGTCGTCCAGGTCCTGGTACACCGATTTCGTATAATATTGCGGTCCGGGCAGCGCTCGAGAGTCTTCCTTGGCGTAGGTTTCGTCGTCGATCAGGATGCATCCGTCTTTATTCTGTAGAATCTGGTTATACAGTTTTCGCGCTCTTGTTTTGGCCTGAACTTGCTGTACCAGGGACTTTTTCGGCACCTTCTGTTTCTTGTACGTTTTCAGGGAGTTCCGAACTTTGATCGTTTGAATCATCCTGATGCTGGTGTTGAACCTGCTTGGCCAAATCCCGCGTCGGCGCCGATAGGTTATTTCTGATGTACTCAACCACTTTTAAGTCCCGACCAGACTGGCTGGGACCCGTTTTCCTACCGGATCGGGGCAAATCCTTTATGGAAAGGGTCTTACCGAACTTCTCGATAATATTTTTGACACTGGTGTGGTGCACTTTCACCCGTTTTGCAATTTCGTTGTACGTGACACCACTTTCTGAGCACCAAGTGTGCAGAATTTTCTTTCGCGTTTCCGGATCAATTCGACTCATCATTGAAACGATAAACCGTACCGAAACCAATCGATTGTGCAGCTGTTATTGACATGTAAACAAACCAAGGCCTAAATTCCACGAAAATAATGGATGGCCAAGACTTTGCTTTTAATATTTTATTCCTCCCCAGGTACGAGATAGGCGTCATGAGATTTCTTCTTTGATACTCGTTGATACCAAACACTCCAGAAAATTTAAATTTTTAATTCTTTGTGATTATGTCATACAACTGAAAATGTTACCATAAATTGATGATCATATTGCCGATGGTATATAGCATACATAATGTTGATAGGTTAGATATTCACGATCAAAACTTATCACAATTTGTTGTGTACCATATCCAAAACCCTGGCAAAGACGGCGTTGGGTTCGCAGGTTCGCAGTACCATCATACCATCATTACACCACTGGCAGGGATACTGCACTACCGAATGTGAAAATTTCATATTTTTTCAAAAAATATTTGTATCTAATTTAGTGCAATTTGAAAAGGTCTAATGCGGCTATGCCGCATCGTTTTTAATGACCTGCTGTCCGACCTCGCTGCCGCTCGTTCGGACTTAACTAAGGGATAGCTCCTAGCTTTGGGTAATCCGGGCAAACGCCCGCAACTAGACAGAGGTGATTTCTGCGGGGGCGCTGCCCCCCCGCAGTGGCCGGCGCTTCCGACGGCGGGTCGCCGGCGCACTCGCGGCCTTCGGCCGTCTCGACCTGAATCATCTATGATGAACAGAATATTGTGCTAGCACTAAGTGAGTTGCTTGTATAAAATGACAGTGTGCTATTTACTACAGAATTTTAAAAATAAAAAATAATAATGCTATTTCACCTAATATTATCGAAATATTTGGACCGGATATAAAATTCACATATTTTGTTCGAGTTTTCCTTGCACAACATCAATAGATCGAAACACAAACGAAAATTTTCATTAGATTAAATTATTGCAAATCCAATTATTACTATGCCAAATGGCATTATGCCAAATGGGATTATGCCAAATGACCATTACGCCAAAAGACCATTATGCCAAATAACTGTTATGCCAAATAACCATTATGCCAAACAGCGTTATGCCAAACGGTATTATGCCAAATGACCTTATGCCAAACGGGCCGCCCACGTTTATTCTTTTGGTCGTACTGGTCATAAAATAGGTAAAATTTTTATCAACCGCTGCACCGTCTTTTACCACTATCACACACTAGTAGCATATATTCGTTACCGTTTCGTTTTCTTTATCGCGAGTACGAAGTAGAACAAAACACGCATCGTTCGTTTTGTGTTTTCTTCTTCCACCGTACCACCACGTACCGGTGTCGTACATATTGTCATTCTATATGGCGATTTGAAAACTTTAACACTCATCGCCCTGTAACTGCGGAACCGAAGGTCGGATCCGGATGAAATTTCACAGTAGCTTTAAAGATAATATGAGCTTTAATTCAAATCAAGATATGTGAAAATCGATTCAAGCATAGCAGAGAAATCGAATCCCGGGTTGGCGGTTCAATGCATAGGGCATTGGTCTAACAAACCAGTTGTCGTATGTTTGAGCCCCGATCTGGAAGGATTCGTAGTGTCAGAAGGATCGTAGCACCAGCCATGCAATGGTTCTGTACACTCTGAATCGGCTGCGAAGTCTGTTGAAACAGAAGGTCAAATTCCACTACAGGAATGTAATGCCAAGGCTTTGCTAGAGAAATCGAAATGAGTTATATTTTTTAAGTTTTTTTGCAACACTTTCAGTGCTTCCGGAACAGGAAAAGGGGGTCCAGTAGTGCCGAATTAAGTTTTTATGCCCACAAACTAACAAGCTTTGCAAACTAGAAGAATTTATCAGACAGTTTTATGGGATTTGTATCAGATTTGACCATCGTTTGTGAAATTGAAATTTATAATTTTTATTTATCACGCTTTAGTTCCGGAACCGAATGTCGGATCTGGATAAAATGTTCTAGAAATTTTTAATTTTTAACCTTTCGTTTGAATCTTAGTTTGTGAAAATCGGTTGAGCTGTTTCAGAGAAAATTGAATGCACTTTTTTCTCAAATTTTCACATATTACCATGTAACTCCGGAACCGAAAGTCAGATCCAAATGAAATTCAATAGCAGGCTATGTGACCATAAGACCTTTTATTTGAATCTTAGTTCATGAAAATCGGTTCAGCCATTTCTGAAAAAAGTGATTGCACAATTTTTTCATTTTTTTGGTGCATATCATCCAATATCTCCGGAACCTGAAGTCAGTCGGGATAAACTTCAATAGCAGGCTATCGGACCATGAGACCCTTCATTTGAATCTTAGTTTGTGAAAATTGGTTCAGCCCTCTCCGAGAAAAGTGAGTGCATATTTTTGTTACACACACATACACACACACACAAACATTTGCTCAGTTCGTCGAGCTGAGTCGAATTGTACATGACGGCTCTCGGTTAAAAAATCAGTTTTCACAGTGATTGTATAGCCTTTCTATATGAGAAAGGCGAAAAGGGTTTTTGCCTTTTTACTTTTTTTCATCTATATAAAAAATAGTTATAGAAATAAATAGAAATAGTCATACACCAATCGATTCAGCTCGACGAACTGAGTAAATGTCCGTGTGTGTGTATGTGTGTGTCTGTATGTGTGTTGTCAACAAAGAGGTCGAGATCTCAGATATGGCTGAACCGATTTTGATCAAACTAGTCGCAAATGAAAGGTCTCCCCGTCACCCAAAACGCTATTGAATGGTTTTGAGATCGGATGCTTACTTTTTGAGTTATACGAAGCTTTATGTCAAAATTTTCAGTTTTTTGACAATGACTGTCACAATTTACCTCGACAACACGTTGTTTTTTGACTCAAATTTCGCTCGAAAATAGCTATCCAACAAGCCATAGATTGTTAAAATCGGTCCAGTTTTAACGGAGATATCGACATTTTTGTGTAAGCGACTTTTCCCCCTATTCCAGCAGTAGGAGTTTTGAGTGCTGTTTGACAAAGCAATGCTTGGGAGCTACGTGAACCATGATTTTTTGTACTGTTACATCCAATTGTTTCTAAATACCAAAAAACTGTGTTTAGTATCCTTTTTCATGACATTTTGCCTCAGACCGATTTTAGCACCGTTCGTTTTTGGCAACATAATTGTTCGAATATGACATATGTAAACCAGATGATGGCAGCATTTTTGAGATGAAAGCAATTCCATAATTATATTGATTTAAACTACTTACAGCAATAAATGCTGAAAGAACATAACACCCATATACTATTCGAATCAGTTCGTCGAGATCAGCAAATGCATGTGTGACAAAAAATTTCACTCAATTTTCTAGAAGATGACTCAACTGTTTTCTACAAACTCAGATTCATATGAAAAGTCGTATGCTCCCAAACAGGGTTCCTGAACTATGTTTGGATCCGACTTCTGGTTCCGGAACTACAGGATGATATGGAAATCTAAGAATCATCTAAGATTCAAAGGAAAAGTTTTATGATCCTATCACACATCTTGCTTTTCAGTCAGATTTTCCGGTTTAGGGTACTCGAGGTGATTAATATAATAATGATTTTTCACATAAATTAATCAGGTTTATCGGGTTTGCAGATTTGGATAGTTCAGTTTTAGTGGTATTCAGTTTTCGATTCGGATTTAATTCGCACTACGATTTTTCAAAGATGTCTACGCTGATTTTCAAACATTTTGAAACAAATGTATACTATACAGCTCCTCAGGTGAATTTATCTGACTTCGACTACACCGACTTTCGAATTCTGGTTCCAGTATCGAATCGTTCCTTAAAGCTCAATCGCTTTCTCAAAAAAAAAGCAAAATCGACAAAGACAAAATTATTAACTGTAGCTTGATACGCTCAACTCTATAGTACGCATCATTTTTACCTTCGAGACATTCATCGCCTTGAATCAATCCAACGCAAATTCGTCCATTTTGAACTTCGTGGTCTTTCGTGGACCTTCCGCGCTACGAAGATCGTTGCAAGCTGATTGACCTAGATTTGCTCTCTGTTCGACGTGACGTCTGTAAGGTCATTTTTGTCACTGATTTCGTATAGACTGTTCAGATCTTCTACAATTGTTACACTTAGATAGTCATCGCCGTACTCGTCGTTTCCAACCATTTCTTAGAATACTCTCATCTAGAACTAACTATGGATATTACGAACCTTTAATAATTACTCCAATGTATTTGACCTTCATCATTCTCGTAATGCTCTAAAAAAGCTGTTTCTCAGTTATCTGTATCGATAGGTTCTAGTAACTAGAATACTATATTCAGTATTAGTTTTCTCTCATCATTGTATAATTTCTAAGTTTTAGTTTTAAGTTATTATGTATTATTTGGATCATTCTAATCTGTTGATGCAAAAGATGAGGAGGTTTTATGCCTGTTGGAGAAAAATTTTTAACTAAACTAGCTCCACTGGGCTTTTCCCTGCTCCACAATTACAAAATGATTAATTTTCAAAATTCATACGGATATAGAAGATGGCAATCCCGAAAAGCTTTAAAGTTGGACTCAAAACTATTGCAATTTTTTCGTCATATGGCCATACGAATCGGTTTGGGTTATACGGGTTCCAGAATACCGGCTCTGGAAGTACCTTAAATAATCGTAAACTCATTGTACCGTAAACCGATTGTCACACTTTTAGATTCAAATTCGATCCGATTTGCAGTTTCGCCATTACAGAGCAATGAGTGATTTAAATCTCAAATTGCCGCTTTGAACGACGGCCATTAAAATAATGAAATGAGAACTAAAACACCGAAGAATATTCATGCGGTTTGATAAAAAAAAAGGTATCATCTCACTGCTAGGTGGATTAAGCACGTTTTTTAATGAATATTTCCTATTTATAAATCGAGATACTCGAAAAATTCTTCAATCCTCAACAAGAAGGCCAATCATAATGTTCTTTTTTGGACATGAGATATCTGTTTAAAGCCTTGATTAACGGAATATTGAAAAAATAACTTAACAAAGGTGATTCGGGCCTATTCTAAACACCGGCAAATTAGAATCGGCAATCGACTTGCCACCCTGATTTTGTTTTCGATGCATTTATAGTCAGTCTGATGCGCTTTCAATCCGATGTACGTTACCATCATCTTCTCAACAAAGTTAGTGGATATTGACTATTTCTTATTAATAATTTTGATGTGTAGGATTTGAATTTTGTGCCGGCGACAGACACGGAAGGTTATGACAGCTTCATGATGACTTTCTGCCAAATACATGAAATTAAATGAATTTATAGATCGTATAACCATACTAGAATAAGTTTCGTGTGATAATCACTGCTCCATTGATTTTGTTCATAAGCAACCCTAGAAAAACCAATTTGAAGACAACGATTAACATCATTCTCTTCTTCTCTTTCAGATTGCCGTTCAAAATAGGCCCCGCAACAGCATGACCCGTCGGCACCATCCGACCTGGTCGGGTGTGCTTTCACATCTGCTGCTGTACACCAGCTGTTGTAGTTCGCTGGTCGCGTGGGCCCAACAAACGATTCCGAACGATGCTTCGAGATACAGTCCGCTGGATCCGTTCAACCGACGCTATAATCCTACCTCAAGCAGCAACCAGCAACAACCTCAAGGTGGTTCCCCACAATTCACCTCACAATACACCCCACAGTCGAGTAATCCCGACCTTCGGAATACCAACTACAATCGAGACTTCTACGGTACCGGTAATGTAGACACAAACAATATCGACAACCGGTTCGATCAGAATCGGGATCGGAATCGAGATGTTCTCTTCCAGAGCAGCACCCCGCGGGATTACAGTGGAAATCGGTTCACAAGTACATTGCGACCACGCGTTAACTACAATCAAGGAGTCAGCAGGAATACTTTTCAAGATTTAGTTAATAATGCATTGGCCAAAGAGATTACTTACTTCGTGGTGGCTTCCCGAATGGTTCGACCTGGCCAAATCTATAAAGTTTCGGTAACGCTACTGGAAACGCAACACCCGTTGGCGGTTCGGGCCAGTATCTCCCGGGATGGTGTTGAGTTGAGCAGCGAACAGAAATCAGTACGCGTTGGTACTCCGGAAGAGCTGCTGATGAGAGTGCCTCCCACTAGCGTAAGAGGCGATTACAAACTGAGAGTAGAAGGATCGTACGAGAATACTTTCGGCGGATATGTGTTCGTAAATGAAACGAAATTGACATTTTCACAGAGATCGATGACAATCTTCGTACAGATGGATAAACCCGTTTACATGCAGGGAGAAATGATTCGATTCCGCACGATTCCGATCACTACCGAGCTGAAGGGTTTCGATAATGCAGTTGATGTGTACATGCTGGACCCGAACAAGCACATTATGCGAAGATGGCTGACCCGACAGTCTAACCTTGGTTCCGTGAGTTTGGAGTATAAACTATCTGATCAGCCGATGTACGGCGAGTGGACGATTCAAGTCACCGCTCAAGGTCAGGTTGAGGAGGCAACGTTTACAGTGGAAGAGTACTATCAAACCAGGTTTGAAGTGAATGTAACGATGCCGGCGTTCTTCTTCCAAACGGACCCGTATATCTATGGAAAGATTATGGCAAATTTCACAAATGGAACTCCAGTTAAAGGAAATCTTACACTGAAAGCTACCATTCGTCCGATCGGTTGGATGAATCCCATGGCTATCAATCACGTGAGTCGAGTTTGGAATACAGGAAATCGACGAGAATTGGACCCGGATGTTCCTTACTACCTGCTGAACAGTGATCCGAATCTGTACAATGCACACAGCACTTACACCAGTCAGTTAGGTCCCGATATCCAAGGTAACGATCAACGATATCAACAGACTGGTGGATTGCAAGATTCGTACATCTATGAGCGACACTATAACTTTGACGAAGAGTGGCCATTTTGGGTGAAGAAACCTATAGATACGGCCGCACAGTGGGACTCTTGGACCAATACCTACCGAGAAAGTTTGCCGTACCTGCGTTACTTCAATGGCACCTATCACTTTCGGTATCCTATGTCTGAACTTGCCAATTTGTTCACAAGTAACATGGCAGGAATGGAAGTTCTAATCACGGCACGCGTCGGGGAACGGTTTTACGATGAAATCATCGAAGGATATGCTATGGCACGCATTTATAACTCGTCGATCCGAATCGCATTCCTCGGAGATTCGCCGCAGGTTTTCAAACCATCAATGCCATTTACACTGTACCTAATTGCAGAATACCATGACGGTTCGGCACTTCCAATCAATCCGTTCTATCCGGGCCGTATGGAAGTTTCCGGTTCTATCGACAGCCGTAGTGGAGGAGGGCGCAATTCCTTCGATATCCGCGAACTTCAAATGTCGGATAAACCCGGAGTCTGGGAGTTGAAAATCGATCTGCGAAATGATCTCAACTTGGAAAATAACAAACAAACCAATGATTTTTTAAACGAAATACAATCGATGCGTCTGTCTGCACTGTATACAAGTGCAACAGGAGAACGCGCTTCGACGGAACTTCTGCTGTTGTCTCACTACTCTCCCAATAATCACAATATCAAAGTTTCAACCAGCACTGTGGATGCCAAAGTGGGCGAATATATCATCTTCCACGTGCAAAGCAACTTCTTTATCAAAGATTTTCACTATATCGTCATGTCTAAGGGAATAGTGCTAATTACAGGACAGGAAATTTTGTCCGGAGGTGTTCGAACGATGTCTATTACGTTGAGTGCGGAAATGGCCCCTGTTGCTACCATCGTAGTATGGCACATTGGTAGATACGGGAAGGTAATCGCAGACAGTCTAACCTTCCCGGTGAACGGTATTTCGAGAAACAACTTCACGGTGCTGATCAATAATCGGAAGGCACGTACGGGCGAGAAGGTGGAGGTTGCAATCTATGGAGAAGCCGGCTCGTACGTTGGTTTGTCCGGTATTGACAAAGCGTTCTACTCGATGCAGGCCGGTAATGAATTGACTTACGCAAATGTGATAACAAAAATGGCCACGTATGATGAACAAACAAACGGAACACTGAAAAAGACATGGATTTCTCACGAAGGAGATCCGGATGAGTTGGTGTATTACCCTAGCTCTACGTTTGGAATCGATGCCAATAGAACATTTGAGTATTCCGGATTGGTGGTGTTTACGGATGGAGTTATTCCGATGCGACCACTCACATGTGATCCAGCCTTGAACTACAGCGAGTGCTTGAACGGGCGATGCTACCGAATGGACAAGAGATGTGATGGATACTTGGATTGCGAGGATGGCACAGACGAAGCTGGTTGTGACAGAAGTAATAGTACAGCTCTTACAGAATTCCGAAAGTATCGGTTTAACAGAATTCTTCGACACTACGAAAATGTGTGGCTATGGAAGGACATTAACATCGGTCCTCACGGAAGGTACATATTCAATCTGGAAGTTCCGAAGGTACCGGCACTTTGGATGGTGTCTGCGTTCGGTGTTAGCGCAACAAGTGGATTTGGCATGATTAGAAAACCTATCGAGTACGTCGGAATTCAGCCATTCTTCATCAACATCGAAATGCCGACAGTCTGTCGTCAAGGGGAACAAGTCGGTATTCGTGTTGCCGTGTTCAACTATCAAACAGTGGATATCGAAGCAACGGTGGTTCTTCACAGTTCGCCTGACTACAAATTCGTACACGTCGGAGAAGATGGAATTGTTCGTTCCTACAATCCACAAACATCGTTCGGAGAACATCAGTTCTACATCTATCTGCTGGCTCAAGACTCCACTAACGTGTATCTACCGATTGTACCCACCCGTCTGGGTGAAATTGAAGTAACCATTCATGCTTCAACACTGCTTGGAGCCTACCAACTGAGCCGTAAAATCCGAGTAGAAGCAGATGGTCTCCCACAGTATCGTCACCAGTCTACGTTGCTAGATCTCAGTAACCGTGCTTACTTCTTCCAATACATGCACGTGAATGTCACAGAAACTCCGATTATTCCGTACGAAATTGATCGTTACTATGTATTCGGTTCCAACAAGGCTCGCATTTCCATAGTTGGCGATGTAGTCGGAGCTATCTTCCCAACAATGCCCGTGAACGCAACTTCATTGCTAGCTCTCCCAGTGGATTCAGCCGAACAGAATATGTTCAGTTTTGCGGCTAATTTTTACACCATTCAATACATGCGTGCTATCAAACAGCGAAACAAGCGTACGGAGAAACAGGCGTTCCATTATATGAACATCGGCTATCAAAAACAATTGAGTTACCTTACGCCGGAAGGATCGTTTTCTCTATTCCGCGCCGACTGGAACCAATCGGCATCTTCGGTGTGGCTGACGGCTTACTGTGCCCGTATCTTTGCGGAAGCATCGTTCTACGAATACGAAAACTTTATCTACATTGATCCGGTGGTCGTGCAGAAAAATATTTACTATTTGCTAAGACACCAGACGGAGGAGGGCTCGTTCTGGGAGGTCACCTGGTTACCGGATCGGAAGGTAAATCGGTCCTCGGAAAATCCTCAAAATGAGATCATTCGTACGAAAAACATAACACTGACGGCACAAGTTTTAATAACACTTTCATCGGTGAAAGATTTAGCTGGGGTAAGAACCACATGCTGTTAGAAGGAATTGACGAAGTTATATAATTGCTGATTTTTTATTATTTTAGATACTTGGCTCAAGGGTGTCACTAGCGGAGCAGAAAGCATCAAGGTACATAGAGCGGAATCTGGGTCTGATTAAAGAATATGCGTCACCATACGAAATCTCAATTGTTAGTTATGCCCTTGCCAAGGCAAAGGCACCCCAAGCGGAGCACGCGTTCAAAATTTTAGCTAGTCGGATGAGAACAATTGGTAAGTTTAGATCTCTCTCATTTTCGTTTTGCCTTTCTCAGCAATCACTTGAAAAATCTAATAAAAATTGACCTGGAAGGCCAAGTGTCATATATCATTCGACTCAGTTTGTCGAGTTGAGCAATGTCTCTGTGTGTCAAATAATCTCACTAGGTTTCGGCAGAACCTATTTCCACAAACTTTGGTTCAAATGAAAGGCCACGGAATTCCTGAATTTGATCCGGATCCGACTTCCGGTTCTGGAGCTATAGGGTAAAGTGTGATAAATATTGTACGTAAACAAATTTCTAAACTGGACTCAAAACTACACCAATTGGTACAGGCCCGTATCCAGGGTTTCGTTTCGGGAGGGACCCAGATCAAAAATAAATTGCCAGTTTCAGGTTCCGGAAGTAGCGGTCGAAAACTCCAAAATGAACTTCACATCGATTTCTTGATAGTTTGGAACAGATAAGCGCAAGGAGATCGTGATAGTTCGAGGAAGCCTAATTGGGTGAATAATGTGGATGGGGAAGCAATTGGAATCGTTGATGATTGCGTTGCTCATATGTACAGGCACACTGTCTATCTTTTCGTTATACAATCGCTCCAATAATGCACGCATATTGATTCACTGTCGATAGTTTATTTTTCCTTTTTCAAGGCAGTTCATGAAAAGTATGCCATGACATTCCCAGATAACCGACGTCATGAACCCATTGAGCCTCCCTAGACTGTCTCGGAACACTCATTCCGGCTTTAGTTCATTGTTGGATAATCATTAGATTTCTTGGCGTGTAATAATGGATCCAGGTTTCGTCAGTAGTTATAAAAAAGTCCAACCGCATTTGCAGCGGCATATTCTAACACGTTTCCGAAGTGCGCTCGCGTTGGTCTTTTCAGTTCTGAGTATCTATTCGCGGCATCCAGCGGATATCTTTTTTATCTGCAGAATCTTACTCAAACTATGGTAAATGCGCTATGTACTAATCCTTGTTGCATCTGTTGGCTCGCGCACCTTCTATTTCCAGTCATCCAGCACCATCTCGTGTAGTTTTGACATTGTCCTTTATAAGCGCATCAAAGTACCTGCCACTACGGCTTCATCGGTAGTGGAGTCTCGATCACCACGAAATTCTCGAAAACACAATTTCACGGTGCAATCTAAAGGAGCACTAGACTCATGATATCATGTCATAATTTTTGTTTGGCTTCCTCCGCCGTTTGCCTCCCAAAGTTTTTTTAAACCAAAAGTCTTTAACCAAAAACTTTCTATGTATAAGAAATAAATGTGTGAATAGTATGTAAAAAGCAATCTGTGATTTGATTTCCATTTTCGGGAGGGGCCAGGGCCTTGGGCCCCTCCTCTGGGTACGTGCCTGAATTGGTAGCCGTCCAAACAAACCGATTCCAGCTATCCTAGTTACTGGTTTTCGATTGACAACGGGAAATAATAGTCTTATGTTCAAAAATGGATCTTACCCACTTTACTCAGAGATTGCAGAACCGATATTCTCAATCTTAGGGTCAAATGGAAGGTCTTATGATCCTACCGAAAATTACTGCATAATTTAAAACTCAAAAAAAAATTACATCGTCGTTTAGAGTACGATGTCAAAATCGTATAAAATCTTTAAAACTTGGAAACAAAAAAAAACAAACTAGTAGAGTTTGTACGTCATGTTAGTTGATGGCCATACGACCCGAGTTCGATTATACTAGTTCTCGTGTTCCAGTGCCGGAAGTATCTACAATAATGGAACTCATTTTGTTTTCGCGTGGATGGCTAAACCGATCAGAGGACTGTTTTATTTATTTTTTTTGTTGTAAGAATTTGACCCTTGTTTTATACCGTGAAAGATTGAAATCGAACTCAGATGACACTCGATTGAATGACCGTTGTAAGCCGATAATCGCACCGTTTATCTCGTAGTTAGTGCGGCGTAAAGGAAGTCGAAGAAAAGCTTTGTTGTGGAGATCTCGAGGACGAACATTGATATTGACTTCACGGAGCAAAGCGGGGCAGTCGATCCTATCGTTCAAAACATCTGCTATCATTAAAGTACGCGATAGTTCCCGTCTTACTTGCAGTGTGTCTAGACCAATTAGCAATCCGCGACTTTCATGGCTCGGTAGTTGATGAGGATTGGTCCAAGGTAAACGGCGAAGAGCGAATCAAACGAATCTATGTTGAATCGACTCGATTCTATTAACGCCACTAAGGTAGTGAGGGTTCCAAACAGCTGAACAATATTCCAGAGTAGAGCGAACGAGTGAACAATATAGGGATGTCAAGCAGTAAACATCCGTAAAATGCTTAGACATTCTCACTATCATCACATCCCGATCATGAATTGCTCAATAAAGTATTCAAATTTCAAAGGCATTTTTTTTATCGTAAACGTAATCATCGAGCATTTTTTTGGATTAACGGTCATGGGATTCAATGTGCACCAATCCGAAAAGATTGCCATTTGTCGATGAAGAAATGTCGCTGGTATATCTTAAGGTCATCTGCAAAAGATATGCGCGGTCCATCCAGAGAAAAATCAACGTCGTTAAAGTACAGCAAGGCTCCACTGCGGAATTCCAGATGTTGCAGCAAACTCTTCCGAAAGACAATCGTCAATATCAACCACAAGATGATGATTCCTGTGATATGATTGTACCCATCGAAAAACGTTTGTACCAAAACCAAGTCGATCCAATTTTGCTATTGTTATGTTATGGTTAATTTTATCGAAGGCAAGGGAAAGATCGGTATAGATTACGTCCGTCTGAAAACCATTTGACATGGCGTTTTATTAAGCACTGACGAGCCGAAGGCGAAACGCAAAGAAATAGTTTTATTATAGGTTATACTAGTTAATGCACAAACAATCTCTTTGGCTTCTTTCAAGAATCGAAGAGAAACATGTTGAATAAAATACCACAGTATTATATATGTGAATATGATTGGTATGAGAAAGGCATCATTATGCCACTAGGTGCATTAAAACAGGTTTTTATACTGGTTTACATACAATCGTGACAAAATTCACGGGTTGTGCACTGCTTCTGCGGTATGATATCAGATGTAACAGTTCGTTGTACGTGAAAACTTAAGATTCCGGAATGAATATTCGCTTGTAAATCCGCTTCGAAGTTGCAATTGAGGTAGCAATTTGTTTTCAACTGTCATAAGCATAAGCCACTGAAGTCTCTCCTGACGATGTGTATACAAGTTCTTACAGAGTCAAACGTGACAGGGAGCAGTGAATCTCAGAGCTGAGCTGGGTAATTCCTTCTCTTATTGCATCTTTGCAATAACTCATGTGCACGGAAAAGACACTAAGGAGTGTATCGAAAATAAGCTATCCAGAAATTTTTCTTTCAAATTATGATAAAAAATGATATTTTATTCAAATTAAAAATTGATCCTTTCTTGTACGAGGTTAAACTTGAGCATGATGAAAACCGGATGAAATTTAAGTTATTCCTTCACGAATTTTGATCGAACGCTCTTCCTCAAGTTCCGGACAAGTGTTGCATCGCATTTTTTGGACGCTTGAGCCCAATTTTTTTTAATTTCTGCATGTTCCCAGTTGCCTTACCAGTCTTCCTGAAAACCCTCTTCACGATTGCCCAGTAACGTTCGATGGGTCGAAACTGAGGGTAATTTGATGGATTGATATTTTTCTCAACGAAATTTATACTTTTTTCCGCAAGCCAATTGAGAGTGGTTTTGGTATAGTGAGCCGACGCTAAATCCGGCCAAAACAGTGGAGGTGTACTATGCTTCTTATCTAAAGGCAGCAATCTCTTCTGGAGACACTCAGATCGATAGATTTTTGCATTTCTAGTTCCGGTAGTGTAAAAAATGTTTGACTTAAACCACAGGAACGTATTGCTAGCCATACCAGTACCTTTCGATCGAATTTCTCCACTTGAATCGATCTGTCCGCATCGCTCACATTCTCCCCAACGACGACAGTAAAGTATTGTGGACCTGGAAGGGTTTTTGAGTATTCCTTTACATAACTCTCATCGTCCATCAAAACGCATGCATCCGGACACTGCAAAAGACGAGAATACAATTTCCGGGCCCTTGTTGCTGCTCGCTTCTGCTGTTCTACACTTTGTTACGAGATTTTCTGCTTCTCATAGGTCTTCAGGTGATTTCGCCTCTTGATACACTGGATCATTTCGACACTCGTTCCTGCTTTTTTTTTTGGCCGAATCACGTATTGACATTGCTTTGTTCTTCATGATTAGAGATACCACTTTCTGGTCCAGTTTCGGGTTGAAAGAATCGGGTTTTTGGCCTCTTCCTTGTAGCTCATTCAAAGAATAGTGTTTTTTTATTTAAAAGGTATTTTTATTCCGGCCTATTTGCGTACAAGCTTTACGTGGCCGAATTAGCCGATTTTTTAAATAATGCATTTTTTGAATACATGCGTACAACACAAATGTAGATGGATAGCTTATTTTCGATACACTTCTTAACACAGCGACAAGAAATACACAGACGAGAGAATTTTAAGTTGGATGTATATGACTTACCTTACCTTACCTAACAACTATAGCCCTGGGGTGTCCTTTGCTGTATCAAGCATACGTCTCCATATAACTCAGTCCATGGCTGCTCGTTGCCAGTCACGCAAGGCATGGATGCTTCGTAAATCGCCCTCAACTTGGTCGATCCACCTTGCTCGCTGCGCTCCTTTTCTTCTTGTCCCAGTCGGATTAGATTTAAGAATCATTTTCACTGGGCTGTCATCCGACTTCCTTATACGCCGTCTTCCATCTGCACTCCGTAATAGATGGTCCGCAGCACCTTTTTTTCGAGAACACAAAGGGTTCGTTGGTCCTCTGCCAACATAGTCCAGGTCTCGTGGCCATATAGAACAACCGGTCTAATGAGCGTTTTGTAGATAGTCAATTTCTTGCGGTGGCGTACTTTTCTCAACCGAAGGGTTCTTCTAAGTCAAAAGTATTTATTCGATTTCGTACCAAAATACGCCTCTGAATTTCTATGCTTGTATCATTATCGATGGTCACCATTGAGCCCAAATACACGAACTCTTCAACCACCTCGATATCGTCACCGTCTATCAATATTCGGGAGGCGTAGTGTTTCTTCTCTAGAGCCTTTTCCTCTTATGTATTTTATTTTGATGCATTTATGACCAGTCCGTTACGCCTAGCTGCGGTTTTCAGTCCGATGTATGTTTCCATCATCTTCTGAAGGTTTCGTGACACAATATCAACATCGTCAGCGAAGCCAAAAACTGTACGGACTTTCGGAAGATCGTGCCTCTCGTGTCGAACCTCGCTCTTCGAATCACACCTTCCAAAGCAATATTGAACAAGATACAAGAGAGTCCATCACCTTGCCGTAGCCCTCTCCGAGATTCGAAGAGACGCGAGAGCGAATCAGATACTCGGACGTAGCACATCACTCTATCCATCGTTGCTTTGGCCAATCGCGTCAGTTTATCCGGAAAACCGTACTCGTGCATGATCTGCCATAACTGTTCTCGATCGATTGTGTCGTATGCCGCTTTGAAATCAATGAATAGGTGATTCGTGGGTACGTTGTATTCACGACACTTCTGGAGTACTTGTCTTATCGCGAATATGTGGTTCGTAGTGGCGCTAGCTCCAGTAAATCCCGCTTGGTACGGCCCTACGAATTCCTTAGCTATTGGTGATATACGATGGCAAAGCATTTGGGAGAGTACCTTGTAGGCGGTGTTCAACAATGTGATTGCGCGATAATTGCAACAATCTAGCTTATCGCCCTTTTTGTAGACGGGACATACCACTCTATCCATCCATTCCTGCGGTAGAATTCCTTTTCCCAAATCTTAGAAATCATTCAGTGCAGCGCTCTAGTCAGTGCCTCTCCTCCATGTTTGAGCAGCTCGCCTGGTAACTGGTCATTCCCCGCGGCTTTGTTGTTTCTCAGCTTGCCGATCTCCTTACTTATCTACGACAGATCAGGTGATGGGAATCTGTCGTCGGTCGAGCGTGCACATAGATTGATTTCTGTGTCGTTCTCTTCATCTTGTGCTTCGCCATTCAGATGCTCGTCATAGCACTGCTTCCACCTGTCGATCACCTCACATTCGTTCGTGATAAGGTTACCACTGATATCTCTGCACATTTCGGCCTGTGGCGTGTAGCCTCTACGTGAACAGTTCACCTTCTCATAGAACTTCCGTGTGTCATTTGCGCGGTACAGCTGTTCCATCGCTTCGCGATCTTGGTCTTGCTGCTGGCGCTTTTTCCTCTGGAAAACCGTGTTCTGTCTGTTCCACGCCTGTCTGTATCGTTCCTCGTTCGATCTCGTGCGGTGTTGCAGCATCCTCGCCCTTGCTGCCTTCTTCTCTTCGACCAACAGCTGATATTCGCCGTCAAACCAGTCATTTCTTCGATTCGATAACCTCGTACCTAGTACGGTTGCAGCAGTGCTACTTACGGCTGACCATATATTCCTCCAGTAATCTTCAAGAGCTGCTGTTCCATTGGTAGCACTAGCTCCAGTTGTTGCGCGTATTCCGCTGCAGTACGAACGCTACGTAGCTGCTCGTGATTAAGTCCCGGCATTCCTGTGCGACGAGTGTTGTACATCGTCGATAATTTTGAGCGCGTACAAACTGCAACAAGATAGTGGTCCGAATCAATTTTAGCACTGCTGTAAGTGCGGACATTGATCACGTCGGAGAAGAATCGCCCGTCGATTTGATTTTCCGTATGTTGATCAGGTGATCTCCAGGTGGCTCTGTGGATATCTTTGCGGGGGAAGGCGGTGCTTCGGACTACCATTCCTCGGGAGGCTGCAAAGTTCACGCATCGTTGGCCGTTGTTATTTGTTGCCGCGTGCTGGCTCTCCAGCCCGATCACAGGCCTGTACATTGCCTTCCGGCATACCTAAGCATTAATGTCGCCGATGACGAGTTTTACATCCCGCCGTGGACAGCTGTCGTAGGTTCGTTCAAGCTGCGCATAAAATGCTTCCTTCTCGTCATCGAATCTCGTTTCGTGCGGGCAGTGCACTTTGATGATGCTGTAATTGAAGAAGTGGCCCTTGATCTTCAATACGCGCATCCTATCACTGATTGGCTGCCACCTAATAATGCGTTGGCGAAACTCGCCCAACACTACAAATCTCGTTACTAAAACACTGGTTGTGGCACAGTTCTGATAGAAGGTAGCCACTCGATGCCCGCTTTTCCACACCTTCTGTCTCTTTCCAACAAAGTTCCTGTAGTGCTACGACATCGAAACCGCGAATTTGGAGCTCATCATGCAGCATTCGATCATATGCTGGGATACCAAGCAATTTGCAGTTCCATGTGCCAAACATCAAAACCGATTATTCCGAGTCGTGACCGACTGCCTCACCGCTGCTAGACATACACCTCATACAATACAACCATATCGACCAGGATTTTTCAACATCGAAATCTTCGACATTTTCAGCGAAGGTAAAAAGATGAGAACGCTCGGCCAATTAAGATAATGACCGAATATGTTTTACCAAATTGGATTTGACAGCCGTAACTGAAAAAAGGCCGGGCGGATAACATTGAGAACAGACGCTGTTTCGAGCTGCCCCTAACATGGGAAACAGACGCTCGGATAGGCTCGCTCTCTGTGAAGAGAAGACAACCGACAAGGCGTTCATAGAATTGAGTTAATACAACGTAGATAGCATCGAAGAATCCTCATCAACCATCGAGATATGAACGTTACGGGTTACTAATTGATCTTGACACACTGCAATTGCAAGGAAAATTTTAAAACTTTAGCAGGCTTTTTTGATTGAAAAATTTTTGAACGACAGGATTTACCACCTCGCTCTGTGCGGTCAGGCTTATAATGTTCCTCCTCGAGCTCTCCGTATCAGCGTATTTCTCATGTCATACTGATTATCAAGTAAACAGTACTCTTATTGACTAATAAAGAAATTAAGTCATGCAACTTTCAGCGAATGTAGTCGGGTGCTTTAACTCCAGCAACTAAACATTTCTCCTTTTTCATTGCAGCCGACCTTGCCTATTGGGGTAATGACGAGGTGCCGCAGCCACCGAGTAAACTGGAAAATCAGAAGTACTTCAACCTACCGCGATTGCCTTATAAGTACGATTCCATCAACATTGAAACGACGGCGTACGCGCTACTGACCTACGTATCACGTCAGGAAACATTTACCGTTGAGCCGATCGTACGTTGGCTGAACTCCCAGCGTCTAACCGATGGTGGTTGGGCTTCCAGTCAGGACACCGGCATCGCCATGAAGGCTCTTGGCGAATACAGTACCAGAAATCGTATTGCCGATGTAACCACACTTTCCTTGACCGTGGAAGCCACCTCACTGCCTGGACAGTCAAAGATTTTGCATATCGGAAGAAATAATCTTGCCGCGATTCAGAGTATCGATGTAAGGATGCTATGGTATTTTGAAATCAAACATATCTATAACTGTTTTTGTACTGTTCTTATAGATACCGAATGCATGGGGTACCGTGAAGGTGCAAGCTAGAGGTGTTGGCTACGCAATTCTGCAGATGCATGTAGAATACTCGGTAGATTCGACGAAGTTCCAAACCAGTCCACCAGTTACAGCTTTCGATCTGACTACACGAACCATCTTCCACGGCAGAAATCAGTCGCATATCAGCTACGTGATTTGTCAAAGGTTGTACTTCAGCGATAACGATTTTCAGTTCATATTAACTGCATGTTTCATGTTTTTTGTTTTTGTAGATGGACCAACACACAAGAATCGATTCGATCCGGTATGGCTGTTCTGGACGTTGCCGTTCCCACTGGATACATGATTCAACAACAGAAACTAGATCGATATATTCTAAGCAAACGAGTGCGGAATCTGCAACGAGCTCGGTATCAAGAACGCAAAGTCTTGTTCTACTTTGATTACGTAAATAACCGCCTAGTCGTAACTTTCTCCGCAAGTTTGAACTAAAAATTATTTCATTCTTTCAGTTGGATGACGAATATGTGTGCGTAAACTTTACCCTCGAACGCTGGATGCCCGTTGCCAACATGTCCCGTTACCTGCCGATACGAGTGTACGATTACCATGCCCCTGGTATGATTCCATCGTTGATTGTTAAATTCTAACTTCTAATATGCTCTCATATTCACAGAACGCTTCAACGAAACTTTGTTCGACTCCTTGCAAACCTATCTGTTGAACATCTGCGAAGTATGCGGTAGCTCTCAGTGTCCGTACTGTTCGATCTACAACACTGCCATTCGGAATCCGGTGTCGGTGTTGTTACTACTGGTCACCAGCATACTGATTGTGGCCCGTCACTATCGAATAGTCAATCCCAGCAGTTGGATTTTTTGGAATGATTAGGAAGTAGAATCGATCGACTGCTTTATCAAAGACAAGATAAAATCTGCCACACGAGAACAGCTCTTTTAATTGTTTAAGCCAGACGTGTAAATAACTCGAATTCGCTAACACACGAATTTCTGCTAGGAAACTGCATGCGAACAGAATGTGCGATTTTTTGTTTGTTTGTTCTAAGACTCGTGAAATGTTTTTATAGTATTGTAGATTCGCATTCATATCGCACTGTTCTTGCATGATTCCATCCAAGGCATTTGTTTTGTACAATTATCTGTTCATTATTTAAAGCAATCTGTACAAGCCGATGGAATAGTATTTAGTTTACATTTCTTTTCTTCAACAAAAAAAGAATCTCAATCTGTAGAAAAATGCGACATTTTGCAAGTGTTAGTCTCATTAAGTGCTAGCAAAGTTACGCAAAATTTAACAGAAGGAAGTCTAAGCAGTAATAGTTATTGTTTTATCTTTTATAATCTTTTCGTAGTGCGAATTTTATTCGTTTCTTAGGTTTTATAGAATTAAACTCACGCAACAGAAATCTTCAGGCCGTCCAAATTATCTGGTCATAAGTTTTGTATTATGTTAAGACACTTAATTTTAATCAATTAAACGAAACCCATCCATTGAAGTAACTTAAATAGAAATGAATTGTCGATATATAAGGTTCAGTTTTATCGGTAAAAATCTCGACTATCAGGAAGAAATCATATCGTACTGCAAAGTTCAGCTTGTAATCCAGTATCAGCGCTTTTTAGGCAAACAATACAAACAGATGTTACAAATTGTCAGGTGCCTTAACCAGTCCGAAATAATCAATCTAGGAAGAAGGGATAGAGAGCAATTTTTGATAGGTTCTCGTTTAGGAAGAAATGTCAACGAGATGGAAAGATAAAGTATTTTCTATGATGACGTTTCTTCACAGCATTCACAGAACGTGCTGTTATTGCAATAGCAGCAATAGTAATTGAAAAGATCTTTTTTTTTCAAATAAATATGTGAAAATTAAAGTCGTGTTTTTGTACAAGAAACAACTCTCACTGTCTTAATCGTTTTCCTAAAAGGGTAAACCTCATACCGTGGATTATACATCCCAATTCCAACGTTGGTCAATTATGATGGTGTCAATTTTCTGACTGAAAACAGAATGTCTCCATATTGTTTGGCAATGACTCGTCCTTTAATTAATGGATTGTGATAAAATTGAATTTCATATTTAGCTCTAAAAAGTAATACCGATGAAAAATTAGCTCGAAATTTATTCAAGACTGCTGTTATAACCACGCGATAACTTGTAGCGAATGCACCTAGTTTCATTTTATCCTTGAAGTCAACCTATCAAACAGAGACAGCAGATCTTACTTACTTGCTGATGGTTTTCGTATATGGGATGACTGAGAGCACCACACGGTGGTGAATCCGGGAACTTTTTGATCAAGGTACACTGAGCAAAATACCATAGTAACCGTAGCCTGTTTTCCATTGTCATTTCAACTATACGCTTAAATAGTAGCAATAATCATGATATATGACTATTCACCATCTGTATTGTATAAATTACTAGACAACAAAGACTACGACTTGAATAAACTATTTGTATTTATGACTTTTCTGGCATGGTCATCCTGACAATGGTAGTCATCTCAAATATAAGAACAAATAGTTAAACTCACAATTTCTAGTAAGGTGAAATTGCTCTCGAGCCTTGATATATATGAGGAGCTGAATAGTTATCGCTACCATGTAAATATGTACACAGTATAATAATGTTACCATAAATAGATACATGGTTTAAATGAAATTATGAAGTTTGAAAACACTATTCATGTAGTCCATATCAACAGAATTTATGTAGTAAGCACATTATCGTATAGTGTTTTTTAACCGACTATGTTTTTCATTTGTGCTGACTATACAAATTGTCAATAAACGGGTGTACTTTGTTATTGTCACATAAAGTTACAATACAGCAGACAATTTCGTAACACATCAGCGAATGATTTGAAAAAATGTATATTGTGACTTATATTGTGCAATTTGGAAGGTCTTGCAGGTGAGTAAATTTTGTAGCCTTACTAGTTTCCGTCGTTGAAATTAAATTTTTCAACAATTTTCCCGGCAATGGCTGTTTTCTAGTGAAATCGACGTCCTGTATAATTTTTATTGTTCTTTATCGGTCGCTGTAGAAACAACATCAAGCGATTGATTAAAAACGATGAACAGCATCCGATTCCCGGATTCAAATCGCTCGAATCCGACGGAAAAAATAACAATATACGGCAGGTGGGTATTGAGGTTTGTTTCTGGACTTGGCTATTAATTTCTTCCATTTCTTCTTCAGGAAAAACTTCACCGAACAGAACCTGGGATCAACAGTTGCAACCAAGCAATGCTGCTCCGTGTCTACGTTGATAATCAATATTTCACCAGGCACATCATCATAATAAAATTGTAATAATTGCAAAAATAAAATAGAATTCAATGAAACTATTTTGTTGTTCTTGTTCTAGACTTCAAATTCATAAAACTTTTTAACATTAGCTCATGTTTTGCTGATCTTCAGCATTGTTGAATCAACCACTGCCTTCAGTTTCGAAATAACTAGAAGTGAAATGTCAAAAATACCATGGCTCTGGTTATAGCGAAAACCACAATGTAAATAAAGATTCGGTCATGGTTAGCCTAACCATCTCAATCGTATTAGTTATTCATACAATATACTGTTCAATATTACTATTCTAGAGCCGATACCATTTATAGTAAACATGAACTTGACTATTGTTGAAATCATCTGATTTAATAGTCGGCTGAAAACCACTATACTCGCATGGTCAGGTTGGCCCTCTATATAGTAACTGTTACCATAATATTTTTCTGAGTGTAGTATTGATTGCAATACAGAGAACGTAAGGGCAAATTCAGGAGTGTTCTAATTCTACACTCAGAAAAATATTATGGTAACAGTTACTATATAGAGGGCCAACCTGACCATGCGAGTATAGTGGTTTTCAGCCGACTATTAAATCAGATGATTTCAACAATAGTCAAGTTCATGTTTACTATAAATGGTATCGGCTCTAGAATAGTAATATTGAACAGTATATTGTATGAATAACTAATACGATTGAGATGGTTAGGCTAACCATGACCGAAACTTTATTTACATTGTAGTTTTCGCTATAACCAGACCCATGATATTTTTGACATTTCACTTCTAGTTATTTCGAAACTAAAGGAAGTGGTTGATTCAACAATGCTGAAGATCAGCAAAACATGAGCTAATGTTAAAAAGTTTTATGAATTTGAATTCTAGAACAAGAACAACAAAATCGTTTCATTGAATTCTTTTTATTTTTGCATCAAATCAAATGATGATGTGCCTGGTGAAATATTGATTATCAACGTAGACACGGAGCAGCATTGCTTGGTTGCAACTGTTGATCCCAGGCTCTGTTCGGTAAAATTTTTCCTGAAGCAGGAATGGGCAGCATGGAAGAAATTAATAGCCAAATCCAGATGCAAACCTCAATACCCACCTGCCATATATTGTTATTTTTTCCGTCGGATTCGAGCGATTTGAATCCGGGAATCGGATGACGTTCGTCGTTTTCATCAACCGCTTGATGTTGTTCCTACAACGACCTATAACGAATAATAAAAATTATACAGGACGTTGATTTCACTAGAAAACAGAAACGTTACCGGCAAAATTGTTGAAAAATTTAATTTCAACGACGAAAACTAGTAAGGCTACAAAATTTACTCACCTGCAAGACCTTCCAAATTGCACAATATAAGTCACAATATACATTTTTTTTAAATCAATCACTGATGTGTTACGAAATTGTCTGCTGTATTGTAACTTTATGTGACAATAACAAAGTACACCCGTTTATTGACAATTTGTATAGTCAGCACAAATGAAAAACATAGTCGGTTAAAAAACACTATACGATAATGTGCTTACTACATAAATTCTGTTGATATGGACTACATCAATAGTGTTTTCAAACTTCATAATTTCTTTTAAACCATGTATCTATTTATGGTAACATTATTATACTGTCGACATATTTACATGGTAGTAATAAATATTTAGCTCCTCATATATATATATATATATATATATATATATATATATATATATATATATATATATATATATATATATATATATATATATATATATATATATATATATATATATATATATATATATATATATATATATATATATATATATATATATATATATATATATATATATATATATATATATATATATATATATATATATATATCAAGGCTCGAGAGCAATTTCACCTTACTAGAAATTGTGATTTTAACTATTTGTTCTTATATTTGAGATGACTACCATTGTCAGGATGACCATGCCAGAAAAGTCATAAATACAAATAGTTTAGTCAAGTCGTAGTCTTTGTTGTCTAGTAATTTATACAATACAGATGGTGAATAGTCATATATCATGATTGTTGCTACTATTTAAGCGTATAGTTGAAATGACAATGGAAAACAAGCTACGGTTACTATGATATTTTGCTCAGTGTAGTTGCATAATTTATGTCAGTTTTAAAATTTAAATCTAGAAATTATAACAAAATAAACTGGCAGCCCCAGCAGCGTTTTATCTGTGTTTCAAATATAGAAAAAAATAGAACGGCAATGTATACAGTAGAACTGATCGAAAAAATAAAACTAAAACGGATTGCTGGGGATACGTTTGTTTCAGTTTCATTTACATTATAGACCACCCAAATGAATCTTGCAGCTGCTGAATTTGTTCTAAGAACTTCGATTTTTACAATGTATTGAAACTTCTTATTGGGGTCTTTTCCAAGTCCCTGCTAGGCCGCCATGTTTTCGTGACCATCATCTTTTCCGCAAAGACGAAAACAACGAAGAAGTATATAAGTTCGTTGTTGCTAAATATCTGTGATATTTAGCTGTGAAAGTTGATTTTTTTATGTTTGATTATAAATGTGATATCGTTATGAAACGAGCGCTGCCAAATTGTAATACTGACTTTCACAATCAATGAAGTGTTGTATTTTACTTCATTTTTTTTACTTTGCTCTCACTGACTTGCTAGCTTTGATGGCCCCGAAGGACTGAGATGTTGGTTACGATAGCACTAGCTGGAGCGCCTTATTGTTGCTACCGGGTTGGGTCTTTTCTATTACTGTAAGTATAAAAGAAGTTATACAGATGTAATTTTTACTCTAGACTCAAAATTAAAATTGTTTTGCAAGATTTTTTCCAAAATTGGAAAATAACTAATCGAAATCGACTGTCAAATTTTACCTGTTGGTTAAAATATTTCGCGAGATGGTTCACAGACTTAGTGTTACTAAAAATACTTAATAAGTAGTCTAGATAAATTTTGTTTGTCAACAAGATGATACTACAAGCCCCAATGCGAGCAGAGCAAAGTACCATTTGAATTGAAAGTTAGTTTGGTTACATTGTTTTTAACTTTGAAAGTCGTTCACCGGTGGTGTCATCAAAAGCAAAGCCTTGGTATTACCAAAGATAAACTCAAGATAGAGTGGTCTGCGATTTCTCATGTATCATTTAAATAGGACCCCTCGATGAGTTCGTTTCACTGTCAGTCAGTCAGTCAGTCTTTTGAAACAAAACAACAAGCGTCCCATCGCTACATGCGTCGTAACCATGACCATATTGTATTTGCATATATTTGAAAAAAATATCAAGTTACAGTACGAACTATATTGAGCGATTTTGCTGCATATTCAGTGATTTTTAAGATAAGAAAGAAAAAATTACTTAGAATTAATGCTTAGAATTTGTTTACTTTGTTATTGTATCGTTTCACGAAGCATTAACGTCAATTGAAGCAAGAAATCATTATGTGCTGATTGCAAACATATGTTTGATTCTTTTCTAACTTTTGTTGTTTCCATGGCATTTTTTCGGAGCTAGTCGACGCTTATTAACGAAGGGTCAATAAAATTACATTATTACTGAGCCTACTGGTTCACGATTACTGACCCAACATTTTTCAATGTATCGTATGAGACATTGTAATCTTGAGTTTATCTTTGGTATTAAATTCCTGTAGTGGAATCTGACCTGTTTCAACAGACTTCGCAGCCGATTCAGAGTGTACAGAACCATTGCATGGCTGGTGCTACGATTCTACTGACACTACGAATCCTTCCAGGTCGGGGCTCGAACATACGACAACTGGTTTGTAAAACCAGTGCCCTATGCATTGAACCGCCAACCCGGTACCCGGGTGGTGTCATCAATTCTCAGTAATTACAGAAACACAAACAGAAATGAGATGCAATGATTCTCGAACGTCTTTACTCATGGCAAAGATGAGACCAAAATGACAGACTCACTTCCCGGGTTATACAGTGTATACCGAAAGACCGAATACCGGTGGACAATTCGGATAAACGTGAACGAAAGTGAGAGAATATATACTTGTACAAACACGTCTGTATTTAACCGATAGCGTTACAGAAATAAACAAAAGGAAATAGATCTTCTTTGTTTTATCTCTACCTTACACAGTGCAGTGCTGACAACCGATGTGGGTTGTCATTCTAGTCCAGTGGCGCAGGGGAAATATTGTTCATGCCCACAGCACCGACATTTACGAGATGCACAATTGGAAACCAAATGGGTTTCTTCTTAAAGAGATTAAAAGGAACAATTTTACAATAGTTCTGCCTCTGAGGTGTAATTTCGCAAATTTGCACTTCCGCAATGCTAGACATTTACTGTTTTCTGTCTTGCCTCAGGTGAAGCTGACCTGATTAAACATTATTCTTGCTTGGTTGACTTATTTTCGTAACATAAATGTAATATAGCATAATATAATTCAATATAACATGATATAATATAATATAACTACAGAGAACAGAATCCAAGCTAGCACAACCTTTTAAAAAAGCTGTGTGAAGCATACAAGTGAAAATCCGTTGAAAATCACCGTTGAACACGATTTTGCGCGCATGAATGTCTGTTTGATATCTATTATCTGTGATATAACATAAAATAAAATAATATAATATAACATGATGTAATATAATACAATATAATCTAACAACACACTATAAAATAGTACAATATAATATGATACAATGCAATGCCGTATAATACCATACAACATAATATAACATAACAAAATATAATATATGAAGTAATATGCTATGATACAATGTATAACAGTGTAAGTTATGGTCTTCTTTCGTCGCAGTACTGCAGGAAATATAATAAACAACAGAACCACATGTTGCAATATACTATGATAAATATTGCACTTTAGGATGGGCTTCAACCACAGACTAACAGACATGACAGTATGAGTAAATTCTTATAAAAATAATTTTTCGTGATGCACTAGTTCCACCTATATTGTACTGCGCGAACTATTTACTATCTGTACACCCCTTGTGTTATGTAAAAGTTTTTTTTACTAGTTGGTTTCCCCTCGTTTGTCAACACCGATCAGCTGCTTGCAGGGATGCCTGATTTCATCAAAATATTTGAAAATGAATCGTCACAATAAATTACGTTGATAATATATTTAACTTTTCCGCGATGTTGGAAGGTAACCATTTATTTGACTCAACGTTGTTCATCTAGACTATTTTTCATTGTGTTGGTTGTTTTCACCCGAAATTAAGTGGCGGCAGACCAGAATCAAGTAAATATTGTAACAAAACGGGTTCGATTTTGTATTGCGTTGGAGGATGAGAAGTAGGCACAATTATGTATACAGTTTTGGCAATATGTATTAAATCTGTATCCTGCATGAAATTCGCATGGACATATACAAACCAATACATTACAGGTAATTCTGTAAAAATGGTAACTCTGTTGGTAAATGAAAAAAATAAACACTGTCTAGATGGCAGACAGGATGTTTTTGATAGGGTAACGTGGCGCCATCATGACACATGTGAGTACTGTCCCAAATAAAGGAATATTCGAAATTCGTTAAAATGATTGAAGAATCTAATTTGAGTGTCCTGTCTGTTAGTCTGTGCTTCAACCTACAAGCCATTTCGCACCCTCTTATTTTGCTACTAACGCAGAAGGCGATAGCACCCAGTCGACGCCGTTCTATTTACCAAATGTTAAAAATACGCGCACAATTTTCTCGAAAATTTCTTAACCGATTTTTACAAATTAAGAAGCAAATAAAAGGTCTTGAAATTTTTTAAAAAGTCCCCGAAAAAATTATCCAGATCCGACTTCCGGTTCCGGTATTACAGTGCGATTAGTGAAAATTTTAAATTTCATGAGTATTTTGTTACAAGCGATGGCGAAACGAGGTGCACATTTATAAAAAAAAATTTCGGATAAATTTATCTAGTTGGTAGATCTTGTTAGTTAGTGAATATATAAAACTACTTTGGGACTACTAGTATCCGGTTTCCGCTTCCGAAAGCACCGATAATAGTGAAGAAAATCTCCAAAAAACGGAACTCACTTCGATTTCTCAGCAACGGTTAAGTCGGTCGGTTCCGAAATTATAGGGCGATGTGTGTCAAAACATTCAAATCGTCATGACGATGCAAAACTAGTGCGCGACGGTACGTGCGGCTTTGCTTCGTTCGCAGCGTGCTTTGTTCAATTTCGTATAGCGTGCAGGGTTCCCACATTAAAGTTTATATTTTTCAGGTGAAAAATATGTGAATTTTCTAATTCTTTTATTCAATGTGTACCTACTTGTTAGTATTATAACGATGCTTTTCTATGAAAGTATACTTATTGTGCCTCTCATATAAAAAATTTATGCAATCTCTTGAACAATTTTCTGGCGAAAATTGGCCCAGAGGGCTAAGTGTTCTATATCATTCGACACAGTTCATCAAATTGAGCAATGTATGTGTCTATGCGTGTAAGTGTGTGAGTATGTGTCAAATAATATTTAGAGCCACGATGCAAAAATAGGTAAAATTCTTCTTGATTTGGCTGATTCAATTTGTAGGCTATATTAGTTACTTACTAAACGAACCGACTTCGGCTATACTGGTTCCAAGTAATGGAAATAGTGGTTAAGAACTCTAGAATGAGATTCACTCAATTTTCTCAGAGATGATTTGATCGGTTCCCACAAACTTAGACTCAAGTAAAAGTTCATATAGTCTCATAGGTTGCTGTTTAATTTCATCCGGGTCTGATTTCCGGTTCTAGATCTATAGGACGAAGTGTGCTCAATCATTTAGTGCGACGATGCAAAATAAAGTAAAATTCTTATTAACTTGACATAACTGTTTACAAATTAAATAAGTTATGTTAGTTTATACCCAAAGCAAGTTTCTTATTTTATTCAAGATAGAAAAAAAATTCGTGACAGAATCTTCCAGTGAAATTTTTGGAAATATATGTAAATATATTTAATATGAGAAAGGCATCATCACTAGGTGGATTAAGACGTTTTTTTGATGTGGTCAACTATAAATAATTGAAATTTTGATAAGTAGCGAGCAGTGTCCTATTTTGTCTGCTAAAAATCTCCGGCATATCGGATTTCCCTGCCATAGACGACGGTTTTGAAGCAGTAAGCGATATATCAAAGTGAAAGCATCGCTCTGATTGGTCAATCGATGCAAAAGCGAAGCTGTTGGAAGCACGCGAATCTATAAATAGAAACGAATTTATAGTTAACGTTTCAGTCCTACGCGTAGCATGCTAGAGGTAGGTTGTTGCTAGACAGCAAGACAAAAAGTGCCATAAAACGATTTGAAGCTTTAATTGGTATGCTCTGATCTTGTGTCATGCAAGCTCGGATGAAATTACATGTTATGTCGTTTCGCATGAGATATTGACAAATACCCAGGGTAAATTTTGAGTGCTTAAGATTAATTTCTAATTTATATAAGATGAACGCGATTGGTAATGAGAAAAAGTTTATCGCTTCAACCGAAATCAGAGTATGGTAGAGAAACTTAATGCTATAAAAATAACTGCTTGCATACAAAACTTGAACACAAGCTTGGCGAAAAGAAGCTTAAATATCAAAATCGTATCGCAAGCGTGGTCAAAGATATAATTGCATACATTTGGGATATTGGTGTAATTTCGTCGGCTGTTCGGTTTTGGTTCCTAATCAAGATCAATCTAGGCAGACTCTCGTGCAATTGTGGATTCAAAAGTGTGAAGATTTATCGAACTTTTTGATTGTTGATCATTATTTGGTTTTTGGTTGCCTTGTTCCACATCAATGGCTCGAACAACCCCAAGGGTCTGATCCTTGTAGTTTTTTATTATATATTGTATTGTATTATACAGGGTGATTTTTTAAGAGCTTGAGAACTTTTTTAAACAATAAAACGCATAAAATTTGCAAAATCTCATCGGTTCTTTATTTTAAACGTTAGATTGGTACATGACATTTACTTTTTGAAGATAATTTCATTTAAATGTTGACCGCGGCTGCGTCTTAGGTTGTCCATTCGGAAAATCCGCTTTTTTATCGACAAATTTTGTTCAGCGATGAGGCTCATTTCTGGTTGAATGGCTACGTAAATAAGCAAAATTGCCGCATTTGGAGTGAAGAGCAACCAGAAGCCGTTCAAGAACTGCCCATGCATCCCGAAAAATGCACTGTTTGGTGTGGTTTGTACGCTGGTGGAATCATTGGACCGTATTTTTTCAAAGATGCTGTTGGACGCAACGTTACAGTGAATGGCGATCGCTATCGTTCGATGCTAACAAACTTTTTGTTGCCAAAAATGGAAGAACTGAACTTGGTTGACATGTGGTTTCAACAAGATGGCGCTACATGCCACACAGCTCGCGATTCTATGGCCATTTTGAGGGAAAACTTCGGAGAACAATTCATCTCAAGAAATGGACCGGTAAGTTGGCCACCAAGATCATGCGATTTGACGCCTTTAGACTATTTTTTGTGGGGCTACGTCAAGTCTAAAGTCTACAGAAATAAGCCAGTAACTATTCCAGCTTTGGAAGACAACATTTCCGAAGAAATTCGGGCTATTCCGGCCGAAATGCTCGAAAAAGTTGCCCAAAATTGGACTTTCCGAATGGACCACCTAAGACGCAGCCGCGGTCAACATTTAAATGAAATTATCTTCAAAAAGTAAATGTCATGTACCAATCTAACGTTTAAAATAAAGAACCGATGAGATTTTGCAAATTTTATGCGTTTTATTGTTTAAAAAAGTTCTCAAGCTCTTAAAAAATCACCCTATACTACACGCTTAAAACCGATTCTCGAGCTCGGCATATTAGATCTGCAAGACGACATTTGGCTGTCTCTTTTAGATTTTGCAAAGCACTGCGTCGCCATTGGTCGTGAAGCTGGAAAACAGCAGGGCGTTAAGTTTCGAGACAACACCTATATTTGTTCCAAAAAGTATCCGGTTTAGCTCCCGTCTCAGCAAAATTATAAAAACTCTTTTGAATTGAGATATGTTAAACACACACTTAAAACTACCTAGGTTATGCATTAAGATTTGAAAAGCACACTCAAAAAACGGTTCGGACAAGCCGCATTAGATATATTTTGTTTGGCGCCCGACAAAAGGGTGCCCTTCATTAGTTATGTCAGTTATCCGTGCGCATTAGAGATATTACATTATGTCAATAGCTCGTGTTTCGACAACAGTATTTACTTGTGGAAGGGCCGCGAATGATTTGTCGCACTTCAGCTATATACGTTTTGCATGAGTTCACTCTCGTTTGTTTGCTACTGCAGTGCGTTGGAATGAGGTATCATAAAATAAGATAACGTTGGTTGGTATTTTTTTCTGAAATCGTTGTATTTCTACGAAGCTAGCTGTATCATACATTTACACGACATATTGCTCGTACCCGATTTTCTTCCGCAAAATATAAAAATATGCAATGGAGACCACTTTTGATTCAATAAAAAAAATCACATACTAGCAAACAAGGAATAAAACAATGCTGGTTACCATCGAACGTTTTGTAACTACCGAATAACGTATTTTATTAGTGTGCGATTTTGACAAATTCGCAGTGAGCTCCAGTCACTTATTCAATATTTACTCTCACATCAGACTGTGCTTCCAAATCCCAAGCTGCGTGCAACTGTTTCAGTCTGTCGAAGGCTCGCAGTGATATGTTCAGGCTTGGTACAACTTGATTCAAACCGGGCTCCTGCAGGAAACTTAATCCACAGATGCCAAAGTACGTGTGAAACGGATCAGTATGCGAACCGGGCCATTTCGAGAAGCCTCCAACTGTTATATCTTGCGTCGACATGACATAGTCACGATTAGATTTGTAGTTGGTCAATTCGAATGCGTCCAAGATTTTAAGCGTTGCTCCTATCCAGAAGGAATAGCACGTATCCACCGGTTTGTTGGGACGACCCTGGAAACCATCTTCTTGGCGGAAAACAAGCCATCGAATGATTTTTTCCTTAACTATCGGCTCCAGAAGATGCAACTGTCCACTGAGTTGTAGAGCAGCTATTGCACAGAATGTGGTCCCTCCATGCGATTCCATTTCGTAATGCTGACTTATACCATAGTCGTAGCGCTGATAAAAGATCACATACAGTTTAATGTTCGAATTTACAAAGCTAATTTCAAAAATCCCTTACAATGCTCTTCATGATGTAATCTGCCATTTTTCGCTTGTCCACTTTACCCCAATCGTTTAGCATAGCACAGATTGCTGCAGCACAATACACGAAACGCATATCGTGCTCGCTGCCTTCGATTGTAGCACTGAAACTTCCATCTTCTCGCTGTACGGCGGCCACGCCTTCAATTATTGCTTTTCTGTTCAGCCGAGAAAAATCATCACCAAGTGCCGCCAGTACCGCTATTCCTGTGTAGGTTATGGCCAAATGCCCCCACCGGTATGCATCCAATCCGCAACATTCTGGTGAATTAGCAATGTTCCAAGTGTTTGATCCCTAAAATCCAACTAGTACCGTAAGCTCAACAACAATCCAATTCATTGATGTTACCTGAATTCCACCACACGGCCTTGCACCAGGCTTTGGTACAACCTGTAAATTATAGATCCAATTGACGATGTCCGATTTGAAGGAGTCCGAAAGTAAATATAATGCATCTAGGACGTCTAATCCACTCACGGCGAAAAAAGCAATTGTAACTCTACGAAGCACTATCAGTTTCAGTTAATTCGTTTAAAAGGATTGTCATAAGCTTGTACCTGGTAGAATCGTGTGAGGCAAGTCGAGCAGGAAGGATATTCAGGAACCGAACAAAGTATTTCGCATGTCTCAGTGTTGCGATTTCATTACATTCGGCGGATGCTGCCCTATCCATTATAAGGCTCACTAGTGTACCCAGCGTTCCGAACTAACTGGCCGAAGCCTCCACTTTGTCGGTAGTGATATGGATTCTCGTTAGGAACAGATCACCTGTTTATTGAGGGCAATTGCTGATAAATTATTTAGTATACAGATCGGCAATGAATGTGACCTGGCACGTATGATGCTGCTGTTTATGATTCACTACATACCTACTCTGAGAAACTTAAGAGCAGCTTCTCAAAACGTTCTTTGATCTTCAATCTTGGCGATAAGATAAATAGATTAAGTTTGGCTTGTGGAGCGATAAAAACTCAGAAAATCATCATATTTTGAATTTATTAAGAAGACAAAACAATTCTCATTGTTCCGAATGCTGTAGTTATTTAACGATATCACTATTACTGATGTTTTTAATTTATTTACAAGAAATTAAAGTTTTATTTTTTAAGTGACGTCATCTTTTGGCTATTGGATGTCAACAAAAATGAGAAGGTATGCCATAAAAAAGCACAACGTGGAATGAACAGGTGAACACATTTTGCTAGTTTTATTCTCAAATTAATTTATACACTCAGGAAAATTGAGTAGTGAAAATCATAAGACAAATCTTATGATGCATCAAAAATCACCAAAATCATAATTTCATAAAAATAATATGAAAAATATACCTATTTGTTGTTTATGTTAAATCATGTCCTGTTACAATTACAGCCGGGATTCATTAATTGGAGAATTACTGCACCACAGAGAACAGGCATGTAGAGATTTCAATGTGAGTTAGGAATTTAACGATCGGTTGGCAAAGTAATCACCAAGCAATCGCTTGAGTTGTTGTGTTAGAGCTTGCATGCTATGATAATCTATACGGGCAAAATCTTATGAAATTGTTTTTTTATTTTTTGTTTCAATTATAGAGGTTTTAACCTTAAGGTCATTCACCTCTTCGAGCCAGAAAAACTTTCTGATCCTATGTGCGGGGTTGGGGATCGAACCAAGGTGGGCTGCGTGAAAGGCATCGACTAACCCATGACGCTATACCCGTCCCCTGTTTATGAAATAATGATAACTAACGAATTGTTGCTGTGTATGCTTTAAACAGCTTATTCAAAAGGTTTGTATTAGCTTGAATGTCCTACGTTGGAAACACTACCACAGACTAACAGACATGACAGTATGAGTAAATTCTTATAAAAATAATTTTTCGTGATGCACTAGTTCCACCTATATTGTACTGCGCGAACTATTTACTATCTGTACACCCCTTGTGTTATGTAAAAGTTTTTTTACTAGTTGGTTTCCCCTCGTTTGTCAACACCGATCAGCTGCTTGCAGGGATGCCTGATTTCACCAAAATATTTGAAAATGAATCGTCACAATAAATTATTGGATAACGTGGACAATATATTTAACATTTTCGGGATGTTGGAAGGTAACCATTTATTTGACTCAACGTTGTTCATCTAGACTATTTTTTATTGTGTTGGTAGTTTTTACCCGAAATTAAGTGGCGGTAGACCAGAAGCATGAAATTCGCATGAACGTATACAAATCAATACATTACAGGTAATTCTGTATAAATGGCAACTCTGTTGGTAAATGAAAAAAATAAACACAGTCTAGATGACAGACAGGATGTTTTGATAGGGTAACGTGGCGCCATCATGGCACATGTGTGTACTGTCCCAACTAATGGAATATTCGAAATGATCGTTAAAATGATTGAAAATACTAATTTGAGTGTACTGTCTGTTAGCAAAGACATCATATTAACAAGATATCCAGCTCTCACATTTCCCGAACAAATAATTGGCAACATCCTTTTTTGCAAGCATGTCGCCCTCAGGTGAGTCCGCATCGAATCTCATACATAGAAGTAGGGGAGAGAAATGTCAAATTCGTGCCCACCAAAATAGCAGGGCTGCGTACCCATCCAATTGACATGATATGTCGAATGTGATGCCGTGCGATGGCGTTGCTGAACTGAAGATTGATTTCGCTCCAAGCTGACAGGGTCTGCTGTAAGTCTGTGATTGCACGGCATCATATTCAACATATCATGTCAATTGTATGGGTGCGCAATATTCTTCTAGATATGAGATTCGATGTGGACTCGCCTGAGGGTGCCATGCTCGCAAAAAAGGATGTTGCCAATGATTTGTTTGTGAAATGTGAAAGCTGGATATCATGTTAATATGATGTCTTTGGAGGGACTCTATTTGGCACACCTTCTTCTGAGTATACTACTGAAGCAGAGACGCCAGATATTTTCGTAGAAAATCTGTATTATATCTGCATTTCCTATTAGCGATGTTCCCACAATGAAACGATTTTAAAACAAATACAATATCACTCCAACACATCGTGGTCATCGAACGAGAAATTCAATGAACATTCTTTCTTCATATCTTTATTCTTCGTGTCTTCATGCTAGTAATACAGCTATGCTCTCTTAAAATACCGGTAATTCAATTTTTATTACATATTAAAACCGATTTTTAATTTCTGTGTTCGGTTGCATAGTGTTGAACCAGGTGGTGCAACCTTTTTTTTTGCTTTCCAAGTTGGTCCGCCATCAATAGATTTTTCGAGGTAGATGTATATTGATTTTTTCGATAAATACATATTTTTTTAAAATGTAGTTGGCAGCTCTGAGGAAGACGGACGAAGCTGTCAACGAACCAAAACAAACCGTGCTTGTTTCGTAACAATTGGTATCTTTTTGGTTCGAGTAAGTTTGTTTTATTCATATTTATCCAATAGTTAAGAAAGTGTCTCTTGAAACAACTTGTACTAATTCAACTGCACGATGAGACTTACTAGTGCTCTGTGGAAAATTGGTGATGTTTCAAAAAAGTTTTCCAATTTGCCCGATTCGTACATTAAAAGGAGCATGGAGCAGGTAATATTTTGCTGAATATCTGAAATGAAAATAATTACAGAATGAAAAATAATCTTTCTCAGGTGTATTGGAAAACTCCTCGGGGCAAACCACAGTATCTTCCTCGAACAGTCGAACGTAAAAAGTTCCGCTTTACTACCAATCGTCCCTGGTCTGGACATTTTCGGCAGCAGAATATGCCTGGCACGATTCGGAAGAAAGTTTTCGTTGAACCCATTGAAAATTGGTCGTTTTTTAAAGGCGATCGTGTAGAAGTACTTGTTGGTAAAGACAAAGGCAAACAGGGTATTGTCAACCAAGTCATTCAAGAACGGAACTGGGTCATTGTAACAGGTTTGAATTGCCACCTTCGGAAAGTTGCCGATGAAAAAGATTATCCAGGAATTATGCTCAAATCAGAAGCTCCACTGCTAGTGACTCATCAGGTTCGGTTAGTGGATCCGTCGGATCTACTTGGTACAGGTATCGAATGGCGGTACACGGAGGACGGAAAAAAGGTTCGCGTATCTACTCGAACTGGACGAATTATTCCTATACCAGAATCCAACGAAGAGACACACGATTATAAAGCTAAAAGTGTGTATGTAGAACGACCAAAAGACACATTGGCGGATGTCGTTAAAGAGATCACATTTAAGCCGGCATTGCGCACTTTCGAAATGGACATTTTACACGATATGGGTATTGAGGAAGATAGGATACCGAAGAAGACATTCTGGTATTAGTAATTGGAGTGAATATATTCTGTTTCTTGTATGTCAAACGATCAATGTTTAATTCAATATTCTCATGGCCTTTTCCACCAGTAGTCATCTCATATACTCGAACCGTCAGCGATCTGCTGTCTCTGTTCGATCCATTTCGAGTTTACGTGTTGCTAAAAACTATTTTGACTGGTGGCAATACAATGGTACAATAGCCCTATAATATTTTAAATCCAATTACATACAAGTCTATCAGTTCAGGTAGTCTGAGTGCAATTAAAGCCATCCACTCAAACATGACTGGCATGAATGAACCGATTTTCTTGGGCAAAATAAAACAGTGCCTGAACGACATATTGAATAATAATTATCAAATCACTAT
This sequence comes from Malaya genurostris, assembly GCF_030247185.1. Lineage (NCBI taxonomy): Eukaryota > Metazoa > Arthropoda > Insecta > Diptera > Culicidae > Malaya > Malaya genurostris. The sequence goes on along the minus strand of NC_080571.1, from coordinate 244,462,109 downwards.
AGTCTGGGCTCATTGCTCCTTTCCAGTCAATGAAAGAGTCGATATTTTAGCCAAACGTAGTGCAATTGAGAGTGAAATTTATTATAGACGAATTTCATAGTGTGTTTCTCCAAAGAACACTTGCTAGCTGGCAAGCTTCTTCGGATAGAGATGATCTGGGTCGGTGGATGCACTCAATTATTGCTTAACCGTTGCTGAGAAATCGAAGTTTTGGAGATTTTCTTCACAATTATCGGTGCTTTCGGAAGCGGAAACCGGGGACTAGTAGTCCCAAAGTAGTTTTATATATTCTCTAACTAATAAGATCTGTCAACTAGCTGAATTTAGCAGTAAGTTATATGAAAATGTCCACCTCATTTCGCCATCGCTTGTGAAAATATACTCATGAAATTGAAAATGTTCAATTATAATTACGGAACCGGAAGTCGGATTCAAATGAAACTTTCTATTACTCAAACTCTGAGTAACTTTTTCGAAGCGTGTATGTCATGATGGTGCCACGTTACCCTATCAAAAACATCTACACTGAGCCAAAATCTCCCATTGGATTTACGTGAAAAATCACAAACTTATTGAAAAAAGTTCTTCACATTATATTCATATGCATCGTGTAACATTTATATGTTAATTTATAATACTTAATTGAAATCTCGATAACTTTTAAGTGTACAGCACTTACGCCTTATGTGTGAAGCACGTAGGCAGACTTCATGTGTAAAGCAAATATAAATTACGTGATTGTAAGCTGAGAAATTGTTTGAAATAAAAATTGCAGTAAGTAACGAAGAATAGAGTGCTCGCAGATTTAGGACTAGAGATTGTTTGTTTGATCTTTTACGTAAGTTTATACGAGCTATCAAAAAATAATTCTAAAAATAATTATATTTAACATTTTTCAGAATGCTATATAGTTCAACAGGGAACAATACTGTCGGACAAAATCGACTTTTTCGTTTCATGTAGGCAACGGAATGCTACTTTTATATGGACGCTACAGTGTACCAGTTATAATAAGTATTAATTTAGCTTACATATTCGTTATTAAAAAATTAGAAAAATTCATTTTAAATATATGAAGGAAACGTAAAATCATTTTCATTCAATAAACATCAGCCATACTGCCAATAAATCAATAGACAAGCATTTGATTACCATTGAAAAAATACATGGAAAGTAAATGAAATTCCGATAAATAATATATGGATTTCATATAAGACCCATGTGATATACTAATAATAGGTAGGTGAAATTCATATAAAACATACGAGTTGCCAACATTGATTTTCATTATGTGGGACACATGGCTGTCATATATGGGAAAATTAACTTTTACGTGCAAAGTATAATGGAAAATAATCATATGTTTTTGCATTTGAATACTAAGTGATGTTTATTTTGAGTGTAGTCTGTCATCTAACTAGTAAAAAAACTTTTACATAACACAAGGGGTGTTAAATAGTTCGCGCAGTTCAATAAAGCTGGAACTAGTACCCCACGAAAATTTATTTTTAAAAGAATTTACTTAATACAGTGACCGTTTGACCAGACCCTTAGTTTCTGGATCGTCCTAAAAGCATCACGTTTTGTCGCCAGTAGCAATTGATTTCCGGAAGTTTGGACCATATCTGACGGCTGCAACGATTTCTCTGGAATGATTGACACGAAGTGACAGACCTATGTTTTGCCAACTCTTCGTGAAGAATGAGACCAATCGTTTCTTCGGCGATATTCAAAGCCTCTTCTATCATTTTTAGAAAAAACATTACGATCATTCGCAACATAATCACGAACTTTTTCAATCATTTCGGATGTGCGAGTTGAAATTGGTCTTCCTTCACGTTTGTCATCCTCTCCTTTAACAATTTTAGCGTTGAATTTAATGACCGCTCTTTGTTAGGGAAACTATCATAAAGCGTCCCCGATGGCCAAAACGTCCCCCTTCTTTTTTTTTTTAAGTATTCGAGATTTTTCTAAACAAAAGTTTCATCACCAACACTATCTTTTCGTAGGATTTTTCTGCTATGCAAGTTTGGCAGTTGTCGTTCGTTGGAAAATATGAAAAAATTGAAAATATCATTAAACAGCTTTTCGATGTGAGGTTTTGCTTCGACTAAACAAACATTTTTACGTATAAAGCGTATGATGGTCGGTTGCTTCTTAGTAATTAACTTTTAACAGTGCTAATGTTTCTATTTACAGTATAGAAATCCAGAGAAACATATCCATTTTTTTGATATACGAATTTTCTAATAACAGTTACTCTACGAACATTATGCCTCACCTTCGATTCAACAGTATGCTTCGAGTTAAAATATTGTTTTAAAAATTTATAACGGTTACTAAAACAAATCTCAATATTTTCTTAAGGGGGGCATATTATAACACTTTAGCCTACATGTTGGAATTTCAACGTCAGATGAAAAAGTGTTTAAGGAGAACTGTCACATCCTTGTTATTTGTCAATCAAATATGATGAAATGTGACACGGAATAGTTCAAGTCTTAAAATGCGCATTTAAACATATAGATGGCGCTATTAACTACTGAGATAAGACTCGTGTCTCAAAGCTGAATGAACGCATTGTGTATCTCACGTGTAAACAAATTCTTTTAATTCATTCGGATTAGACCAAAAGAATTGGTACTGCGAGTGAAGTTTCAGTTTTTATCCGCAACGAATTTATTTAGGTTTTTAATATCAAACCTTCTTGAGTGTCAAGAAAAGTTGTTTCTAAGGCGCTTTCCAGTCAATCCCTGTAGCATTGATCCACCTAGTGGTGTGATACTGTCTTCACTGGTCATGCAAACAGTGTAGTATTTTAACACAGTTTGGGTAATTCACAAAAGTATACTTCAATGTATACGTCGCTTATCCGGTAACATTCGCGGATCCGAAAATATCGGTAATAACATATTTGAATTAGATCACTAAACTCCCTCTAAGAAAGTTCCGACTTGTCGGTTACGTCACTTATACTTATTTATTTTTTAAATCTTACTTTGGGAAAGGGGAAAGACTCGACTTGACAACATTTCGTGATAAATGAAAATCGAATGTGCTGGAACAGTTATTGAATATGCGGCACATGCTAGCAAAAGGCTCGTTATACTTGTAACTAATTTGAGTATAGGGAATCCAGGGAATCTGAAGAAAAATAGTTACGAAGATTACGGCGATAAATATCCAATTGTTAAAGCTGTAAGAGCACGAAGTATATTGATAGAATATATAGTATTCGCCATGAGCATTGAGAATTTATCAAAGAACTTAAAAGTAGCATTCTAACGCGTCTGCGGATGTCTAAATCGATTCAATCTACGAGAAAATTGTGTGAAGAAAAAAGTGCCTTTTGTCGGTTTCGTCTTTTATGCCATTATATCAGCGAAACTGGAAGCGCTAGCCATTTGATCTTTGAACTTGTTCAATATAGGAAAAGTAGCTTTCAAACGAGCTTATGTTTGTTTAAATCGCTTTGGCTACTTCCGAAAGAACTGAGCGAATAGATAAATCTTTGAAAGGTCCACACACACAAACAGTTTTCGATCTCGGCGAGCTGAATCGAATAGTATATAACACTGGAGGACTTTCTAGCATTTCTATCTATAAAAAAAGGCAAATGGACACGGTAAGTTATTGGATCCAGTCCGAAGCTATGAAGTCGATTCTGTTACAAATTATTTCAGCGATGAGTACACCAATAGGAAAGTACTAAAATTGTACTACCTACTTGTTCTAAAAATGTGCATGAAAACGCTAAAAATCACACCCAAGCAATATTTTATACGCACCGTATTAACTGCGAATTGATAAGAATGCATAATAAAATTCGCCTTCGATCGCCGAGCACTTGATTAGTTGGGTGGTGATCGTCAGGAGAATCGGACGTGAATTAAAAGTGATCCGTAGAAAGAAAGTACGGTACGCCGACTGGCAAAGGTTTCAATCAGCATGTGGTGGCAATTTCAAATTTTGCTTGGATGTGGAATACTGGTGGTGCTTTGCCAAAGTCAAGGGTCAGTGATTGTGTATTTTGTTTCTTCTACCGATATTTGCATCTTGGGTATTCCCCGAACTGTGAAAGTCCCCGAGCTGAGATCGTTTTGGTTCTGTTTTTCAAGTGAGGCGTAATGCGTATCCATTTATAGGATATAAATATTAACGAAACATATTTCATAATCTTCGTTTTTGTGAAATTGCGAATACAGTAGAACTTTGCAGTTGGAACAACAACAACAAAAGTTATGAAACAATAGGATTAATGTCAATAAGTCTAGGATGCGGAAATAACAATATTAAACGGTTCTCTGTCAAGTGTGCAAGCTCATTAACAAATTAGTAAGCTTGTGTTATGAGTTATGGCCAAAGGTTGTTGTTTTCAAAAGCTTGCCGAAATCTCGTATGCATCGATCGAAGTTTCGCGATTAATGCAGTGTGAATTTCCATAAAACAGATATTGAAGAATATATATCTAAGGACAAAAGAACTTGAAGTGTCGACGGTTTGTACAAAGCATCTATCGAATGTTTCTCTCTAGCTGTCGGTGGTGAAGTCAAGGATCAGTGAATGTTCGTTGCGATAGCATCACTACATAATCGCATCTGAGGGATTCCCCGGATTGTGAGAATCCCCGGGAGAAAGAAAAGAAACAGTCTTGAGCAATGAGTACTTTGCTTTGCATAGTTTGGTTCGAATGTCGATTTTGAGTGAAATTCAAACAAGTAATTGTAAGCCGCTAGAATATACTATACTTCATTGATTTCGAAACATCACTTTTTTGTGAGAGCCATCTATAATAGACAAATCTCTTGATTGTGCAAATGGTATAAGATTTACTAAATAAAAAGTATAAGCCTTAGTCAACAACAAAGAAGAACATCATTCCGCCATGCACTTATAATATGAAGAACTCATCTGGAAACCAGATTTTGCAAGTTATTGGTCAAAGGCTTTCTTTCAATTATCACACCACAGTGATTTGAAATGCAAGAAAGCGGACTGTAACACTCGGTGGGAAGCCTAGGAGGTAACTGTAAATATCTAAATGTGCAATAAGACCTGTTAATAATGGTACTTGATACGCCATAAAGTAAGTAAACCTAGAGATCCCATAAATTAGATTTCTCAATAAACCATTGGTGAAACTAAAAACATCATCTGCTGAGTAATGCATTTTGCTCTTTTTAATTGCAATTGGCATTACCATGTACTAAATTCAACTGTTTATTTTCTTTCACTTCAAAATGTGATCATATATTATATGATCGATCAAAGAACGATGAATGATTAGTGTTTAAAAATAAACTTTCAAAACTTTTTTTTAATTTCTGTTTTGTTTTGGAAGCCTGAGCGCAGATTCAGTTTAAGTAAATAGTGACATATTTTGGATGGGACTGTGAGGAATTGAATCTGAAAGCCTCAAAACTAATCAATAAACTGTTCATTTTCGTGTTTTTTCCGTACGAATTTACTTCGACTATGCCAATTCCAGAAGCACCTGAAAAAATGATTAAAAACCTCGAATGTCACACCGATTCCTCTTTCTTTGCTAAGCCTATGTCCGCGGGTCCTGAAAAACAGGAAAATAAGCATTGAAAACCTTCTCTACTTGGCTTAAAACTGTTTCAACTCTTCTTGGCTTATTATTGATTATGTTCATGTTACTCCATTGTCTTCGATTAGACGTAATTTTGATTTAAACAATAATGTATGCTATTTTAACGACAATAACAAACATCCATTGGCTTGTTATGGCCGTACTGTATGCGATGAATTGAGCTTAGAAAACACCTTTTTAATCCACATAGTTGTGCTGTGATGCCTTTCTCATATTACTCATACCATCATAAATAGTACTGTGGATTTCTAAAACAATTGTTCATTTAATAGAAACAGGAAACTTTGTTCGGACGTAATCTAGCAACATCTACAAATCCTGTTTATTCTGTAACTCCGGAACTGTAAGTAGTATTCACAACAAACTCAGGAATTCCGTATGAAAGTGTAAGACCTTTTCACAGTTTTTGACCGCTATGCCCAATACTTCCGGAGAATCGGGGGTCGGAATAGCCGAATTTTTCCCTCTTTTGTTTTGTCGCTTTAGGTGGCGGTATATAATTTTTAACGCTTAACCTAGTAGCTCCGGAACCGGAAGTCGGACCCAGATGAAATTCAGGCATTTTATATTGGACCATAAGACCTTCTACTTGAACCTATGTTCGTGAGAACCGGTCAAACCATCTCTGAGTAAATTGGCTGAGTTCCATTTTGGCGAATTTTCCATGTTTACGGAATCGGAAATCGGGAACCAGGATAGCCGAAGCTAAATTGATAGCCCGTCTACTAATAATGATTAATGGTTAGAATAGTTTCGAGCCCAGTTTAAAAATAAGCCCAAATTCGAATGTTCACACTAGTCAACCTGCAATTCCGGAACCGGAAGTTGGATGAATTTAAAATTCTACAATTTTTTAAGGCATCTTAAAATCTTTTATTTGATTCTAAAGTTGAGAAAATCGGTTTAGCCTTCTCCTGTAAGAGACATTTTGCGTACTCAATGAATTGATTCGAATGGTATATGACACTTGGTCTTCCGGGTCTCGATGCAAAGGTGACATTCTGTTATTCTTTCGTTCTCAGTTATTGTAAAATAGTTAAGATTTTTCTCAACCGCGGCACCGTGTTTTATCAAAATTACATATTAGTAGCAGACATTCGTAGCCGCACCGTGGTTTATTCAACGCGATTGAAAACTCCTGATCATGTGTGTACGGTGCTGATGGACTCGGTTGTGTTGTCAAACCCAAGCCTCGGTGTTGGTTTTCGTTTTCTTTATAGTGCGTATGAAATTGAGCAAAACGCGCTTTGTGCATCGTTCGTATAGGCGTGTTGTATTTTCATTTTACCTTTTTTACAAATAGAAAAATCGGTATAGAGTTCGCTTAAACTTTAAAAAACATTTCTGAGGCCCGGAGGGCCGAGTTTCATATACCAACCGATTAAGCTCGACGAACTGAACAAATGTGTGTGTGTGTATCCGTGTGTGTGTATGTGTGTTGTCAAAAAAGGGGTTGAGATCTAAGAGATGGTTGGATCGATTTTGATCAAACCAGTTGCAAATGAAAGGTCTTCCCGTCACCCTGAACGCCATTGAATGGTTTTGAGATCGAATGTTTAATAGTTATACAAAGTTTTTTGACAATATCTGTCACAACTGACCTATGTGAATATTAAATTCCGCACGGTAATAACTATCCAACAAGCCATAGATTGTTAAAATTCGTCCATTTTTAACGGAGATATCGACATTTTTGTGTAAACGACTTTTTCCCCTATTCCCGCAGTAGGAGTTTTGAGCGCTGTATGACAAAGAAATGCTTGGGAGCAACGGAAAACACGATTTTTTATACTGTTACATACAATTATTTCTAAGTACCAGAAAGACTGTGTACAGCATCTTTTTTCATGGCATTTTGCCTCGGACCGATTTAAGCACGGTTCGTTTTTGGCAACATAATCGTTCGAGTATGACATGTAAACTAGACGATGGCAGCATTTTCAAGTTGAAAGTAGTTCCATAATTATTTTGATTTAAACTACTTATAGAACATAACTTCCATGTACCATTCGACTCAGTTCGTCGAGATCAGCAAATGCGCGTGTGACAAATAATTTCACTCAATTTTCTCGGAGATGGCTAAACCGTTTTCTACAAACTCAGATTCATATGAAAAGTAGTATACTATCAAACAAGGTTCCTGAATTACGTTTGGATTCGACTTCTGATTGCGGAACAACAGAATGATATGTGAACCGAAATTTATATAATACAACTCATTTTCTCGTAGATGGCTGAACCGATCTAGGATTCAAATGAAATCTAAGAACCATCTATGATTCAAATGATAGGTCTCAAAATCCTATGAAACATCTTACTTTTTAGTCAGATCCGACTTCCGGTTCAAGAGATAGAAGGTGATGAGTATAAAAATGTCCATTTTACATAAATTAATCAGGTTTATCGGGATGGCAGATTTGGATAGTCGATTACCAAATAAATTTATTTCAGTTTAAGCGGTATTCAGTTTTCGATTCGGAAGGTACCCAAAAATTTAATTCGCACTAGAATTTCTGAAAGATGTCTACACACTCATCACGTGAATTCAACTGATTTCGGCTATACGATTTTAGAACTCCGGTCGAGTATCGAATCGTTTCTCAAAGCTCAATTTTTTTCTCAAAAAGTCCAAATCGAACTTGAAAAAAAATCAAGCTAAAGGACTTATGGTCCCATATAAAATTGGTGAATTTTGTCCGATTCTGGAATTTCAGGATGATGGGTTTTTTAAATTCATACGGATATAGAAGATATAAATTGTTTGGCGTATTAATTTATGGCCTTACGAATCATTTTGGGTTTTGCTAGTTCCTGAATACCGGCTCTGTAAGTACCATAAATAATGACGAAAAACTCTAAAGTGAAACTTACTTCGACATCTCATGGAATGTTCAACCAATTTTTCACGTTAATATTGAAATTCGATACGATTTGTAGTTTCGACATTACAGGGTAATGATTGATTAAAATCTCAATTTGCCGTTTAAAATGATGATAATTAAAATAATGTCATGAGAACTGAAACACCGAAGAATATCCATGCAAAAAACACATGCGGATTGATAAAAAAGGTATCATCTCACTGCTAGGTGGATTAATCACGTTTTCCGTACCAGAACGTACCGGTTTTGTATCGTCATTTTAGATAACGGTTTGAAAGTTTTGACACCTACCGTCCTCTAATTGTGGAATCGGAAGTCGGATCTGAATGAAATTTTACTGTAGCTTTGGAGACAATGTGAGCATCAATTTAAATCAAGATTTGTGAGAAACCGAAGTGAGTTCCACTTTTTGAAGTTTTCTTTACTACTTCCGGTGCTTCCGGAACAGGGAACGGGAAACCAGTAGTACCGAGTTAAGTTTAACATATATACTAATAAGTACTGCAAACTAGAAGAATTTTTCAGACAGTTTTATGGGATGGAACAGGTCCCCTCTTTTCCCCCGAAACTCACATCATAGGTGGCTTGCGATTTAAGAACAAATAACAGTTCGAGGAAACCAAATCGGGCGAATAAGATGCATGGGGATGCAATTGGAACCCCAAATTTAGCATATTCTCTGATATACTGGCGCATTGACTCGGAAACACTGTTCTGTTCGCTTCATGTGTGATAATTTCGCAACGAATTAGACCTTCTATCGCTCCAGTAATTCACGCTAATACTTGCTCTCGATGGGTTTGTCTTTTTTTGAATGGTTTGTCGATGGTTTCCTTTTATCCACCGAAAGTATACCATAACAACTGACGTCAAAGCTTTTTTGACCAATGGAACCACCCTAGACCGCTTTAGAGCACTGGTTTTGACATCACTTCATTGTCAGGAAATCATTCTGTTTTTTTACCGTATAATAATGGATGTAGAGAAACTTATTGTTCTAGATAATTTTTTTTTAATGAAAGGGCTTCGGATCTCATACAAAATTCTGAAACTTTATTCAAATCTAACCTTCAGATCCAGAGTTACAGAGTGATAAGTAATATTGAAACTTGATAGAAAAAATATTCTCGTTCCCAGATTTTGTTAGTTGATGCCCAAACAAACTCATTTCGACAATACCGGTTTCAAAAATAATGATTAAATATTCCAAAACGGAAATTACTTTGATTAATCTGAGACGATTAGACCGATTTTTACAGACTTAAGTCTTATGATCGAATGGATTGCTATACAATTTTATTTCGATCCGACTTCCGGTTTCGGTTGATGCAAAGAACTTAAAAATACTTCGAAACTCTGCTTAGAGCTGTTCCAATGTGTAGGACTTCTTATGTTTACATTAAACATCAGCAGTTTATATTGAGCTATCAACGCTAACGGTTCAATATGAAGCGCTGGGTAGGCGTAAATTTGAAGCAATTTACATATCTAGACCAACATTTGAAATCGGCGAAATTCCTAAGGCATGAAATAGAAGAAAGAAAAACAGTAGATTAAGATGAAGAATACAAGTCTTACGCAATTATTTAAACCGCCAAACAAAGTTAAGAACGATACAATTTATAGTCTTGATAGAAAACTTATAAGGTTCAGCTAGTTCGACGGCCAGTTTTTAAACCTATATTGGGGATTGTTTTATTTAATATTTTTTAATACATTCGAACAATCTTTGGGAATTTTTTTATGTCATTACACAGAATATTTTCGGAGATACACCGATCAACAGAAACTCACATAAAAACCCTTCTTAATCCACCGAGTTGTGAAATCTAATCTAAATAACCTAATAACCTGATAGTAGCTTGCAAACGAGTCTAAGTCTTTCGAAATCGATACTTTCATCTCCGAGAAATTTTGCGGTATTAAATCACTGCATAGAAAGAAATTAATTTACAGGTTAAATAATCCTACAAACGATAGAATTCATAACTCCTAAGCTTGTAAAATGACACAATATTCCATTCGTACAGAATTTTACAGGCTCCGAGTGTAATTTGCACTCGGCTACCAAGTGCTGCTGTTTGTATCAATTAATCATTAAGCAGATATGTGCTTCGGTGGCTAAGTCGATTAACTGGAGTATTTGGTGATCTAATGTTACTCGGTTCAAGCCGCGCTGTTGCTAACGATATTTTGTAAGATCTTATAAGATGTAAAATCACAAGAATTTTTCGAACTGTGTGTAATTTGTTGGTTACGTCGCATTTATTATTATGTCTCTTGAACCGGAAATGTTTACCATAATCCTTCAAATTTGATCCGCATTATTAGCTTTCATATAAGCCTGAGTTTATAGAAATTCGTAGAGTCGTCTTTGAGAAAATTCAGCGAATGCCAAATGTGCGGTTAGTCGGTAACGTCACTTATACCATTTTGTCTTCTGAACTGGAAGTGGCAGGCATTTGATCTTCGAATTTGATCCACAATTCAATAGTAGCTTTCGAACGAGATTAGACTTGGTAAAATCGACTTCGTTCGAAAGTCGGGTTTTCCAGCAATATCTATAGAGAAAGGCAAAAAGAGGTACGCTACTGTTGCCCTGATTCCAGCAATTCAGTTGATCTGGAATCTTAAACCCATAAATAATTTTATTCATTTGTACGTAAGACTCGGTTTGGAACTAAAATAAAGATTTTCCTTTTTTTGGGGTCTATATTTTTGGTTCCAAAACAAAAACTAACAAAGTAAACTGAATTCTTTTAGTGCGGATTCAAGATGCAAATGTGCTAAAGATACTGTAGAATTTTGGGTAGAAACAGTTCCCGAGACATCATGACAGCTGTTTAAAAAGAAATGAGAAATCGAGTTTTGGGGAATAAACGTGTTCAAAAGTTGAGCTTGCACGTATTCTTGCGCGCGTAACTTTCCAACCACTTCAAACCTTGGAAAATCGAGGGGACGCGTATAACGTATAACGTAAGTCGATGCTCGCAGCCCACCTGGGTTCGATTCCCAACCCCGCACATAGGGTCAGAAATTTTTTCGGGTCCGGAGGGGCGAATTACCTTAAGGGCTGAGGCCAGTATTTCGCGTAAAACCACGTGGCTCACTGTGCGTATTACATTTCTCCACATGTTCTCGCAAATGTGCCAAATGACTCTCGATGTGGACGGGTGGCCGAGAAAGTTTTGATATTTTCGGATACAAGTTTGACTACATCACATAAAATCCAATGTTTCACAACCTTTTTGAGCCGATTTTATTTCTCTCTAATGTTTCGTTACGTTACTAGGAAACAAGAGCCGAAAACAATTGCGCCGCCATAGAAATCGACTTTTCTTCACAAAAATAACATTCACTTCATTTTTATGGCGGCAACCTATATTTTTTTTTGCACTAATCGCATCTAAATTAAATTATCTAGACATTGTCAGGATAGATGTTTGATCCATGCTTTTGAAGGCGAGATATTTAATGAACAAGTTGAAAGACGGCGGGTTCAGCTATGCAATTCTTCCATCAGAAAAAAAACTTTCCCGACCGCTAAAGTCAATGAATCATTCTGAAATTTTCACAGAATAATCTAAACTAATTTTCTAAGCAATTGTCAGTTGGGTTTTTTTGATATTCGTCACCGTTTCTGAGAAAATCAGATTTGAAGCGTCATCCCTTAAGGTTAGAACCTTTATAATTGAAACAAAAAAATATCTTGAAAAATCCGTTCACCCATACGTGATTTATGAAAAAAAAAATCGCGCACATTAGGGCTTGTTCGCGACAAAATCTGTACAAACTGAATTTGGAATAAAACGAATTTGCTGTTAGATCAATCCAAGATACATTTTTATTTATTTAATTGTACATTATTAGTGATCTTAAACCTAATTACAGCTACTTAACTAGTCTGCATGAAGAAACTACGAACTTTTGAGTTCACTCCAGCCTTTAGGGTCGGAACAAATTTCTCTGCAATCGATTTAGCTGCATTTGTCCACGATTTTCAATCTTTTTCGAACTGTTGAATGGTTTCGGCTGCCGAGACATGTTTCCTAAGATGTGCCTTCGTTAATGCCCAAAATTCCTCAATTGGTCGACGTTGTGGCAATTTGGTGGATTCATGTCTTTTGGGACGAAAGTGACATTTTTGGTAGTATACCATTCTACCGTTGATTTAGAGTAGTGGCAAGAAGCAAGGTCTGGTCAGAAGACAAAAGGATCCTTGTGGCTTCGAATCTTGGGTAGAATTTGTTTTTGTGAACATTCCTTGATGTATATTTCGCTGTTCATTGAAGCAGTGGTGATGAAGGGTTTCGAAATCTTACCGCAGCTACAAATTGCTTGCCAGACCATAGCTCTCTTACCAAATTTTTCGACTTCAATCGATGTCTCGGACTGGTTTAACACTTGCCCTTCTCGCTCCATAATATTGTGGTCCCGGCAAGGATTTGTAATCGAGATTCACGTAGGTTTCGTCGTCCATGATTATGCAGTTCAAATTTCCAGCAAGAATCGTATTGTACAGCTTTCGAACCCTCGGCCTGATCGATGCTTCTTGTTTCCGACTACGTTTTGGTTGTTTCTGCTTCTTATAGGTTTCGAAGATTCAAACGTTACTTAGCACGAAGAACATTTGACTTCGAAGTGGCCACATCCCGAACTGAAACTTCCTTCTTTTGCTCAAACGCCTTCAGTATACGTTTATCCAACTGAGGGTTAGTAGGACCTTTTTTTCGACCCGAATTCGGTTTATCCTCAAAGATGTTATCCTCACCGAACTTCATGATTGCATATCGCACGGCTTTTTCACTTACTCCTTCCATTTTTGCTATCTTTCTCAGTGACAGTCCGCATTCTGTGAACCATTTGTACACAATTTTTCGACGTTGTTCTGCTGAAAGTCCACGCATTTCGAAACAAACTAATGAAAACGAATAAACAACTGCACAAGTGGTTAGAGAAGAGTATAAACAACAGGACGCAGCCATAAAAATTGACATATTCTGAACCATTCCGAAGTGGTGGCGGTTTTTGGTTGCGTCCATACTTTCTGGGATAGTCTTTAGTTCTTCCTCTTTCGGTACAACATGGACTCCTCTCGCGTTATACCATTCCAGAACATCTTTGGATTAGTGGCAAGATGCCAAATCACGCCAGAATACAGAAGGAACATCATGGCTGCGTAGCAATCGTAACAATCGCTTCTGAACGATGAAAAAAAAACATTTTTGAGGACACTTTTTATAAATCATGATTTGCGGTGTCCACTGTGTTTCAGCGCAACAACGAAAAGGAAAACGTTGGGGTCTGGTTTATATATAGAAAGTGTGTGCAAAATTTGAAAAAATTGGTGCAGTAGTTTTTGAATGACGATGGACACGGACTTTCAAAACCTGCTTACGAGAAAAACGCGTTTTAAGTTTTTTGCCTATAAAATCAATGGAAACAATTTACTACTCAAGACTACATTTCTACCATACTCTAATAGTTTCAAAAATAGCTGATCGACGATATATTCACTTGCCATAATCTGTATTCTACTTTCTCCGTAGATGATGATATCTGATCTTCAACGTATAGTTTTATCTTTTTGTGCAACTCATCTGCTTTACTTATATCGGAAAATTATGAACAATTTAGTTGAAAACTAGGTTAACATCTTCGTTCTCAAGAAATCAATCCGTTGAATACTGTTTCAAAGCGTTGTTTATCGGGATACTACTTTTGAAGTCTAAAGTTCTGTTCCAAAAAGCTTATCAGCAAACGTATTGAAAATTATCTCTGAAAAATCTATCCGCAGTTTCCCGAATTTGGCGAAAGAAATGTGTTGTGAAAAACCTTGTGTGGTTGGTCGCGATGACGAAACCCAATTACTTTTTCTGGAGAAACACCGATAATGGAAGAGCGGTACTGTGCAGTTTTTCACAAATTGCAAAGTTCTTTATAAAATAACTTCTTCATATTGCAGCAACATGATTGTACGTCGTTGAATGTAAAGACCGAATTTAGCAATACATTCGAAAAGCTCCATGAAAGAGATTATGCTAGCGTGTCTCTCAATAAACCTAGTCTCATGAATACGTAGAAGTCTTTTTTTATTTCTGGAGTATTTGTTTACACAGTTTTCTCGAAGGTCTCACTAGCATACGAAGAGTTACTGAATAAACTGCAGAAAACTAACCGCAGAAAACTAGACCACTGTTATTTAATGCTAGTATTAGTTAGGTTACTAATTGGTCTTGACACTCTTCGTGAAAGTGCGATTCTTCGATTGTATACCAGCTGAACCAATCATGAGGTAAATGGTTCTATTGTCGGTTCACGATTAACTGAGGAATGGTTAGAACATAATGGTAGAAGTTTTTAAAATTTACTTCTGTCGTTTCAGATTATCAGTAATCGGACCGAAACTGATACGACGGAACTCAACCTACACAGTGTCATTTAGTAATTCGTTGCAACACAACGTACGATTGGCAGTTCAACTCGATGGATTTAGCGAAGGCAATTCTGTATTTAACAAAAGCACCAATGTAGTGGTGGCCAGGAGAACAGGAAGATCGGCGAGCTTCGAGGCAAGTTATCATTGGGAATGAAAAGCTAACCGAAGTACAATTATGCATCCAATCTTTATAGGTGGGGGATATTCCAACTGGTGAATACAGCCTCTCGATTCGAAGTATCGATAGTAGCTTCGGGTACAGTGACAACGTTGAACTCCTGTATGATCCAAAGGTCATATCGATTTTCATTCAGACGGATAAACCTGTATACAAACCTGGTGATATTCTACGGTTTCGAGTGATATTAGTCGACGTCGACACAAGACCGGTAAAATATTTGAAAACCATTAATATCGGGCTTCAAGATGCAGACAAAAACTCCATTCGAGAGTGGCAATTTGCAAGGTTGTACAACGGCATTTTTGAATCGGCAGTTCAACTTGCTTCGTCGCCACTATTGGGAAACTGGACACTTACGGTGAACACTGATTACGACGTGAGTCTTGTTTAGCATTTCGCTGGCATTGGATATATAATTGATTTTTTTTTCATTCTAGGCAGGACAAAAGCAGTTTGAAGTACGAGAATACGTTCTGCCCAAATTTTTTGTTAAAGCATATCCATCAGAGATTTTGCTCCTGCACAAGAAACAAGTTATCGTAACTGTCGAATCAGCATATACATTTGGGAAACCTGTTGATGGAACAGTGCAAGTTGATTTATATTTAAAAGAAGATAATAGAAAGGCGGATTTTTCCACTAAAACTTATATATCCGGGGTAACTACAATATCATTCAATCTTAGTGAACCCCTAGAAATTGAAGATGAATCGTTCATCTATAGGGATGTATTTGTGAAGGTTACAGTAATGGAAACTTTCACCAGTGAGTAAAAAATAACTTGTATTTATTTCAACAGTAATACTAAGACCTGCTTTTCAGATCGAACGGCCAACGTCTCCCAAGCGATCCCCATCTATGAACACCCGTATAAAATCTCTGTTATAAAATCCACACCACTGTTCCGACCGGGCCTGCCGTTTCCGATAGATGTATCTGTAATGGATCACTACGATAGTCCGCCTAGCAGTGACAATGATGCCGTAATTGCAATCCGATTTGAAGGAAATGACCTTGAGGAGGAATTCACACTAACAGAACCGGTGCGAAATGGTTTAGCTTCATTGGTTCTAAATCCCCCCGCAAAAGCGTATTTAATGGAAATTGGGGTAAGTTGAACAATTGAACCGATTTTTTTGGGTATCTAGAAGCATTCGAAGAAGTGTTATTCAATTCTAAAACGACGATTCAAATAAGGATTTCTACTTCCGTTGAGGCGTTCGACGTTTGATCATGACAGAAAGATAAGAAAGAGGAGTTTTCCAGTGGATATTTCGTAAGAAAGAATCTCCTTATGTGCTGTAACGGCTCGGTTTTGCTACACCACGAGGCTGTCATCGATAGTCAGTGAAAGTGAAGTCCATTAGACTATTGTGTATTTTATCGTGACTTTACGAGCTCGAGTCAATTATTGACAGCTCAGTGGATTGTTTTCATGGATTTGCCAAATTGCAAGGATTATTGAACATAAAAATGTCGAATTGCAAGGATTATCGAACGAACGACAATATCCAAACTTAAAAGCAAATGGTGAAGAGTTTGAAAGTTAGCCGCCAAGCAATTTTGATTACACGCCATGGGAAGGGTTCAGAAAGTGGGAAAATTAATTCCTCATGATCTGAATGATAGACAGCGGAAAACAGTGAGCAAAATTTCTCTTTCGTGACATAAAATAATGAGTTTTCTGTACCGGATTGTGAAAGGAGATAATAAATAGATTTATTTTGAGTTTCGCATGCGGAGGAAATCATGAGTCTACCCTGACCAATCATCGACATCAACTGCAAAGTCTAATCGTTTCGGAAAGAAAATAATGCTGTGCATTTGGTGGCACAAAAGTATGTTTCGTACTACGAGTTTCTCAAACCAATGGAATCTGTAAAATAACCACTTTCGAAAGCAAATGATAAAGTTGTATCAAGCATCGAAAAATAACCAGAATGCTCCACAAGACGTGAGAAAGTTATTTTGCAGCACGACAAAGCCTTCGTACATACATTATTAATCTATTAACTGTCACGTTTTAATATGTTTTTCAACGATAGTGTGAAATTTGCTAAGGAAGTTTAAAAATGTGTTGATTTTTTGCTCAAAATATGGATAGTATATGTATAACTTATAAAGAAAGGTGAGTTGTTATCCGTGTAAGAGCTGTTTCACTTACATGGGCGGTTTTTTTGGCTTTCTTTATGGAAAGGTAATTGATTTACTGGAAAAATCGAAATTTGAACGCATCCTCCCAGAAACCCAGAGTGTTAGTTTTATTGATCAATTTTCTTGAAATATTTTTTCGCTCAATTTTATCGAAGATAGCCGAACCGAATTCAATAAACTAAGGGTGAAGCCAGAGAGAAAGCGACACGCGACGCGAAGCGAAACTTGACAGATCGCAAGAAGTCGCGCGGCAGAGCTCCGTCCACTCAAGTTCAGCAGAAAAATGTCAGAGTGAGTGCGATGCGATCGGTCAGTAGTCGCTTCGCAACGCATCTAGTTTACTCTGACATACTTGTCATTTTTCTGCTGAACTTGAGTGGACGGAGCACTGCTGCGCGACTCCGTGCGATCTGTCAAGTCTCGCATCGCTTCACTTCGCGTCGCGTCTCGCTTTCTTTTTGGCTTCACCCTAAGGTTAATGTCAGAGTGAGCGCGGAACGTGGACCGAAGCAAAGCGATTCAATGCTATGTATTGTTTTCGCATCGCATTCACTCTGACAGCACGGAACCACCCGCGATCCCATTTCAACCAGAATATTAGTTGATTTTCTGAATTTGAATGGTTAAAATTTGGTATAACTAATCGATTGTGGTTTTAGCTAAGCTGTCATTTTTGTTTATCGATTAGTAGAAACGATGGTTGAAACAACTAATTTAAGGGTTGAAAAAAAATGCTGTTAATTGCAATTAGTTGAATCAACTCGAACAATGTTATTGTTTTGCGATAATACTTACTTACTGATATACGTCATGATCTATTTGAAATAAGTATCGCTGTTCAAATATAAACAGTATTTTATATTGACAAGTAATATCGGTGATCGGTGGTTTTTCCAGCCCTGTTAATAACTAATGTTAACAGGGCTGGGTAAACCACCGATCACTGCTGATCTTAAGATCACTGTTCTCGTACATAAAAAATCACCACTGATTTCATCACAAGTGATCTTAACCAAGAAATAAATCATCGTTACGAAATCACAACTGATCTGATCTATGAGTGATTTTGATTTTTATACGATTTTTGTAATACCAAATCAGTAAACGTTTTCTTATTTTTCACCAAACCTTTTTCAATCATTGTTTTGCTTTCAGCTGTCTCCGGCATTTGACAGCATTCAAAACAACCTATTTTTCGACTACTTGAATATACACAAGTCAAAAACCATATTGGTTGAATCAAAAAGAAATTAGTTGAATCAACTATCGCAAAAATCAAAAACTGCGATTTCGCAATTTTATGATCGGAGGGTTCTCCGTGAGGTTTGCTTTTACCAAATGCAACTAGCTCGCACGCGCGCCTAGACGCTTCGCGTGACGCTTTCACTCTGACAGCAACCTGAGTCTCTTTTGAAAGCGACTTTTGAATCATTGATCAAGTTCAAAATCAAATGGTTTCGGAGATATCATGGAATAAGTGACGTAAACGATCAAACGCATTACCGCTCGATTGTTTCCGGATATGGATGAACCAATTTCAACATTTTTGGCTCATTCGAAGTTTAGATTGAGTTTTGGATGATTTTGAAGATCATACGGCTGACACTTTAGATTTCGGAGATATAATCGTACATAATTATTTCAGAAGGTGTCACCTATGATTGATCAAATAAATTATTGCTGATATACTTGTTTTGAGCAATGTTTGCTGAATATATGATCTAAGCACTGAAGCATGCTTCCGTGAGCTAACGAAATCAACCTGAATGACTAGATGGATTGAGAATAGGTTTAAGGAAGCGTAATCCTTAAAAGCAATACTGAGAGCGTGTAAAAAAGTGTCACATAAGCAGTGTAAGCTTACCATAGAGAGCAAGTGTAATTAACAGTCCCATGAAGTCAATCGCTGTGCCCTAGTCAACTTAACGACTCTGCAAAAAAAGACGTGTACTTCTTCAACTCTAATAGAAGTCAACGAACAAACTTAGTCGTGTATAAATATTTGAGATTTTGATCATTCAAAATTCTGTATTTGTTGAACCAGAAGCTGGATTTGGATGAATCCATTCTATCATTTGTGAAAATTGGCATAATCATCTCAGGTAAATCTATGTGCGGTCTGTTTTAGAAACTGAAAACCGGTTAAGTCAGGTTTGTATAAAAACAAACTAACAAGACCTTGAAATTGGAACAGTTTTGAACCAAGTGAAGAAGAGTTTCTGTTTTTGCTTCATCGTTACTTGTAATGACAATTTGATACACTCATTATCGTCCTGTATTGACCTAGAAGTTGGATCTCGATTAAATTAAATGTCACACGTGAAAATCTACATCTTTCGTTTGATATAAGCTCGTGAAATTGCCCAAGCAATATCTGAGAGAGCGGTGTGAGTTTTATGCCGACGTTTTTGACCGCATTTTCTGGTGCTTCTGGAACTGGTTAAGTCAATTGGCCCCTCCCGAAACGAAATTCTGGGTACGGCCCTGCAATAACGTGCATTAAACATAGCAAACCAATTACCGGTGATGCTTGTCGTGAACAGAAATTTCTATTTACGATCGGAAGCGGATCTTCGCAAAAAAAACTTTTGTTTTGAATATCATTATAAATACTTCTAGAAAGCACTTGACGACGATATATTAGTAGCTGAGGGTTGAAACTTCCTTAAATTAGCTTCAGAATTAAAGATAGTGTTTCTTAATTATTTGTCTAATTTTCAATTTATATCTTATTATTCCTTAGATACGTTTATTTCTTAAGGTAGTTTACATAAGTTTTTCTTCTAATATAATAATTCTAATATAGTAGTATCATTACATCATTTCTATTCAATTTTAGCTATTGGATGAACTGATGGACGCAGTTGGTGTCTGAACTAAGTCTTAAAAGGGTCAATTATTAAATTGAAACTCCAATTGTCTTTATGAAATGATAAAGAAGTTTCATGTATGGAAGGTCACGACAAAAAAGAATGTCTAATACTGGGACATTGAATAGTCTACCTTGGGTACGCAAAGAATTTATTAGTTCAGATCTGACATCACGCATGTCCAAACGACATGATCAATATCGCGATAGCCTTCGCCACAAGCACAATGATTAATCTCAGAAAGTCCAATTCGAAGGATATGTGCATCTAACGTGTAGTGATTGGACATGAGTCTGGACATCACACGAATGAAGTCCCTACTCACATCCAGCCCCCTGAACCATGCCTTTGTCGATATTTTAGGAATAATTGAGTGCATCCACTGACCTGGATCATCTTTATCCCAAGACGCTTGCCAGCTGGCAAGTGTTCTTTGGCGAGACGCGCTATAGAATTCGTTGAAAGCGATCTACCGCTCATAAATTTCACCCTCAATAGCACCACCTTTGGCTAAAATATCGGCTCTTTTATTGCCTGGAATGCAGCAATGAGCCGGGACGCAAACTATTGTGATTTGATAGTTATTATTCAACATGTCGTTCAGACACTGTTTCATTTTGCCCAAGAAAAACGGTTTATTTTGGCCAGCAGCGTTTGATCGGATGGCTTCAATTGCGTTCAGATTATCTGTGAAGAGAAAATAATGGTTTGGAGATAATGTGACGATTACACTCAAGCTATAATAACTGCTGCTAACTCTGCTATATAAACAGATGCAGGTTCTTGAAGCCTAAATGAGACCGAAACATTATTGTTGAATATATTACTTACCTGAATTTACTTGAAAATATTTTTGGATTTCTATCGGGCGTAGGTGATCCGGGATTCCACGCACTTCGGGCTGCATGGATGTGTCGAAAAATAAAGTGGAGTCAGGGATATTTAGGAAACTGATACGGATAGGAATATATATATATATATATATATATATATATATATATATATATATATATATATATATATATATATATATATATATATATATATATATATATATATATATATATATATATATGTATATATATATATATATATATATATATATATATATATATATATATATATATATATATATATATATATATATATATATATATATATATATATATATATATATATATATATATATATATATAAATATATATATATATATATATATATATATATATATATGGAATTTGAATTGAATTGCTCAGAATTTAGGAATTGAAGGGTTAATTTCCTGTGACATATGGTTGAAATATACTGTCATGAATCTTGTTTGAGATTGAAGCTCAACTAGCCTTTCGAAGTTATTAATAACCAGGGGATAAAGTACCTCACATCTTACTAGCAGTCACGATGAAAGCTCCCAAAAGCGATTTTTCAATGGAAGAACTCCCGCCAGAACTTCAAGACTCATTGTATGTGTCGAATGCATGCAGCCTAAGGCTAGTTGCAAACAACGATACTGAATTCGCTCAAGTTTAGTAAGATGAGAGTTTGCAGCGGAACGAAAGCAAACACATCCATATTCCATCACTGAAAGTATCGTTGTCTGATGCAATTTTATTAGATCTTCCGGATGAGCACCCCACCAAGATCCTGTTATTGTTCGAAGAAAATTCACTCTTTGTTGACATTTTGTTAGCAGATACCTAATGTGTCCTTTCCACGTGCATTTGGAATCAAACCACACCCAGAGGTATTCGAAAGTCAAAACCTGCGCGATAATTCTTCGCATCATATGAAGCTGAAGCTGCGCGGGATCATGCTTTCTTGAAAAGACGACCAGCTCTGTTTTCTCCGTAGAGAATTCGATACCCAGATGAACAGCCCAAACGAACAAGTTATCTAAGGTATCTTGCAATGGTTTTTGCAGATCAATAACTTTGGATCCAGTAACTGAAACCACGCCACCATTTGTCAATTGTCTTAGTGTACATGGGGTTTCAATGTTGTTTACATAGAAATTATACAGCAGCGGACTGAGGCATGAGCCTTGCGGGAGACCCATGTAGCTAATTCTGAATGTTGCCAAATCGCCATGTGAAAAATACATGCACTTCTCTGACAAAAGGTTGTGCAAATAATTATTTATCATCGCTGGAAGTCCATGTTGATGGAGCTTGTCTGAAAGAACATCAATGGAAACTGAATCAAATGCTTCTTTAACGACTAAAAATACAGATGCCATTTGTTGTTTTTGAGCGAAGGCAATTTGGATGTCAGACGAAAGTAATGCAATAATCACTTTATTTTTAGGGAAGCCAAACTGAGTATCTTACAACAAACCGTTCGTCTCGACCCAATGAGTCTATATGAGTTGTGATTGGAAGCTGGTTTCCCCGGCTTTTGAATGGCGATAACTTTGACTCGCCTCCAGTCAGGTGGAACAATGTTTTGGTTAAGAAACTTGTTGAACAATTCCAACAAGCGGCTTTTTTCGAGATCAGGCAGATTCTTTACCAAGTTGAATTAAATTCTGTCCAACCCAGGAGCGTTATTGTTACAAGACAAGAGTGCTATAGAAAATTACATCATTGAAAAGGGGCTATCAATGGAACCATAATTTGGAGTAGACTTCCAAATAATGCTCTGTGTAGGAACAGAAAAAAAACTATCTGGGAAAATTATCCTAGCAAAGTCAAATATCCATCGGTTCGGAAATTTTTAACTCTCATTTCCCATGTTACGAATCCTCATTCGTCTGGTCGTGTTCCAAAGAGTGCTCATTGAGGTTTCTCTTGACAAACCTTCGACAAGATGTCTCCAATTGCTACATTTCTTGACCCGAAGTATGCTCTTGAACTTGGTTTCTAAAACCAAGAATTTGTTAAAATTCTGAGGAGTGCCTCCTCCCCGTTTGAGAAACGTCTTGCAAGCATTTTGTTACGCATGTTCAGCATCTGAGCACTCTCTTTCCCACCAAGGGTTGGAAGGCCTTCTGTTAGTCGTTGACCCAGGGAAACGTTTTGTTATGATTGTTAATCGAACAAACGCGGAGATCAGGCATCTGATATTCTTATTCTTCAAGTGGGAGAGCTCTTCCATTGAATTTACAACACTAGAGATTCTACTTTGGTATTTAATCCAGTCAATATTTTCTGTCAAATCATATGGAATATTAACTGATGCTTCGACGATTCCACTGGACAGTGATTGAATAATTTGCGGCGGATGATAAATTATTCATCAAATGATACAAAACCTGAGAGAACTAGCCATTGAGTTGCTTCAAAGAAGTTTTAGCTATTGGAAAGAATGCCGTTATGAGGGTTTTTAAGGGTTCAGAAATATTGAATGCTGAGAAAATTCATTCTACTATTTCCGAAAACTTCAGTAATCCTGTTGGTGTCTGTGAAATGGAGCTCACTGGATTATTATCTTTTTCTGTTTAGATCGGTTTGTGAATTTGACAAACTAGGAGGCAAAGTCTGTGGTTATAACTTGTTTTGTTTAACTCGGGAATCTTTTTTTAAAGGTGAAATTTTAGGTGTCTTTTTTGGTGATTTGGAGGAGGACTTCTTTCTCTTAGCTGACCTTTGGGTAGTGATAAACGAAGTACCTTCACTATTTCCGTCAGAGTCAGATTCCTCTGGCCCCTCTAGATATGAAAACCGTTTTCAGTTTCCAAAGTTTCAATGACCGTTTTAAGCATTTCTCCATATGTGCGCTAAGACCGTGTTTCTGAAGAAAGCTTCATTTTGTTTTTGTGCATCTTAAATGCAGCGCATACTGAAATATAATGAGGACTCTCTCCACAATAAATAAATTTTTCAATTTCTTTATTGCAATCATTATCTGAATGGGATCTCTCATACTTTATACATTTTTTAGCTGTGTGGCCGAATTTTTTGCAGTTTGTACAATTCATTAAGTGTGGAACAAAAAGTCGAACAGGAGGACAAAATTTATCGACATAAATATGGGACGGCAACGCAGACCCGGCAAATGTCACTCGAAACGAGTTTGATGGGCGATAAACCTTTTTTCGCTCTTCATGAACTGCTGAGTACAGTAGTTTGCACTCGAGTATTTTCACATTTTCAAGCATAGTGTTCTTGAAACGACCAACACCTTGCTTGAATAATTCATCTACCGAAAGACTCGCTTCGGTAACAACACCGTCAATTTCGACATCTTTGGAAGTTATGTACGTTTTAACGGTTGATGCCAACAGGACTCTACGTGTAGTCCAACCGTTGTCGCATTTAACGTGTGTAAACCAACCACCGCTATTAAACTGTATGCTACTAGACACAACCTCTTCGGTTGAAATTTAAATCTGTTAGTGAGAAGTTTAAAAATTGCATTTTTAATGTCATCATAATCGGTTGTATCAAATTTGAGAAAGAGAGGATAAGGTAGAAGCAATAAAATTAAAAAAGACTGAAAATGCGAATTTGTATTAAAATTTTAATTGTTTCATTTTTCGATGAAGAACCGATCAACTTTTGATATAATGAACAAAAACATCTAATCAGATCTTTTTTACAATTCTTTCTTCCATATTAGGTAAAATATGATTCTGTTGATTACGAAACAATTGCCACAATCGATGGAGCTCAATCGAAGAGCAACCAATATATACGAATTATTCTGAAGCCCAAATACAAGTAGGTACTAAACGAGATGATTACATTGTATAGATTAAAAGAAACATGCTTACTTTACTAGGATTCGAGCCAATAAAGAAGTAGTGTTCGAAATTAGTTGCACTGAAAGTATGAATCATTTCTCCTATACAATCATTTCGAGAGGTAGTGTGGTAACGGCTGGTAACGTGATGGTTCATAACAAGAAAAAATACGACTTTCGACTCAAACTGACACCTCAAATGGCACCTAAGGCACGGATAATTGTATCTTATACGAAAAATTTTCTCATCTATGATGATTTAGAGCTTAATTTTGAGACGTTCAATAATGACGTAAGTAGCATTGTATAAGATTTGACAAAGCTTGAAAATCGAACGATCAATTTTAGTTCAAGTTTACGTTGGATACGGAGGAATACAGACCCGGCCAGGATCTCTACGTAGATGTGGAAGCTGCTAGCGACTCGTATGTGGCATTCGCAGCAATCGATCAAAGTGTTCTGTTGTTGGATCGTGATGGACATGATTTCACTAAGAATGATGTACTGAAGGATCTTAGTCTATACGGAGCTACTGATGGGAATGAGTACGATCCTTTTCATGTATGTATTACAACAAACGTTTGCTTATAAATGATAGAAGTTGTTTTCATTCTCGTGTTTCTTTTTCTGTTATAGACTATGGGACTGTTCCTGAGAACCACTGCGGAGGTAGATTTCCGTGAGTTATTTCTCAACTACCAACAACAAGTTTCTACAATGCCATGTTTTCCTATTTCAGCCTTCGCGAGAAACACGCTCATGCGTTTTGGAGATCAATTCTATGGACTGAGTAAGAGTATTCAAAAGGCGGTGCATATTAGAACTGAATTTCCGGAATCTTGGCTTTGGAAAAACTACACGATGAGTAAAAATCGGAATGTTTTGTCATTCAACGATACGGTTCCGGATACTATCACTTCTTGGATTGTCACAGGATTTGCACTTAGTCCCACATTGGGCCTCGGCTTGATAAACCAGCCCCAGTCGTTTATAGTCAATCAGCAGTTCTACATTGTGGTTAACTTGCCATATTCCATAAAACGTGACGAGGTTACGTTGATTCAAGTTACAGTATTTAACTTTTTAGGTAACACTTTAACAACGGATGTAACATTGTTCAATAAAAATGATGAGATCGAATTCGTGGAAAAATCATCAAACGATAGTAAGCTGCAAGCATTTATGTCAAACACAGAGATTTGTAAACATTTTTTTCAACAGCTACGCGTCGCACAAAGGCTATTATCGTACCGACCTCAAATGGAAAACCGATTTCATTCATGATCAAAGCTAAAAAATTGGGTGAAATAGCAATTAAAGTGGAAGCAAGAAACTTGTTGAAGTCGGATGCAGCAGAACATATGCTACGGGTGACGCCGGAAAGTAGATTGCATGAAAAGAATGAAGCAAGATTCATCGAGCTCGATAGTTATGGAACTCAAAGATTCGACATTCCCATTGACATACCGCAGAACATAGACGAGGGCTCCTCAAGGATTATGTTTACATTGGACTGTAAGCTGAGAATTGTTTTCATAGGAATATTTTCAATAAGGTGTCTTTTGTTCTAGCGGATATTCTAGGAACAGCCATAAAAAATTTGGAGTCGCTCATTCGATTACCATCGGGATGCGGTGAACAAAATATGTTGAATTTCGTTCCCAATATTGTCGTACTGGATTATTTGTCCGAAACCGGCACAATAGAGGAGTCAGTGAAAACGAAAGCTATCAATTATCTGCAGAGTGGATATCAAAATCAATTAAAGTACAAATTGAGCAGCGGAGCATTCAGTGTATGGCCGAACAATCATCCAGGAAGCACGTTTTTGACAGCATTCGTGGCGAAATCGTTCAAGATAGCTGCCAAATATATCGACGTGGATCTAGCGACAGTTAAGAAAGCATTCGAATGGTTGTCAAATAATCAGAAGCCAGATGGGCGATTCGATGAAGTCGGGCAGGTTATTCATGCTGACATGCAGGGAGGTTTGCGATCATCCAACTTTGCCCTCACTGCCTATGTGTTGATTGCCTTTCTGGAAAATGCGGACATAGCAATGGAACACAATCTCAAACTGAAGAGAACGGTACAGTATTTGGCGAATAATTTCCCATATATGACGGATGAATATGATCTTGCATTGACTACCTATGCAATGTCGCTTTACAGACATCCGAGTAGGGAAGACTATCTCAATAAACTATTGGAAAACTCGATTTTCAATAAAACACTTCAGGTGCGATATTGGAACCGGCATCCGGTTAGTGTCGAAGTGGCTGGGTATGCACTTCTGTCATACGTAACTCAGGGACGGTTTGTGGACGCTACTCCCATCATGCGGTGGTTGAATCAACAACGTTTCGGACTAGGAGGATTCCCTGGTACACAAGACACTTTCGTAGGAATGAAAGCTTTAGCGAAGTTCGCTGCAAAAACTTCTGCCCATAGAAATGACTATCGAGTAGAAGTTTTACACAAACCAGCAAGGAAACATACCGTAGATATTGACAAGACCATGGCGTTTGCTGTTCAAGAGAGAGAACTACCTAGCCACATTCGTCATGCACAGATTACTGTCACCGGTATCGGACACGGTGTATTGCAGGTGGCCTATCAGTACTATATGAATATTCAGAACGATAAACCGAGCTTTAAGTTGGATGTTGAAATGCTCAACACTACTACCTATAATGTGCAACATCTTCAAGTTTGTACTAAATATATTCCAAAGGAAGCTTATCAACGGTCCAATATGGCTTTGATAGAAATATTTTTCCCGAGTGGCCTTGTTGCCGAGGCAGATGCAGTACAAGATCTATCTCCACAGAAGGAAATTCGGGTAAGCTCGATTGTAATCCCTTTGATTGAACAATTTAATGGGTTTCATAATTTTCAGAGAACTGAGCTAAGGTTTGCTGCTACTTCAGTAGTGGTGTACTACGACAATTTGGGAACAGAAACAAACTGTTTCAAAGTGACCGCGTATCGTCGTTTCAAGGTTGCAATGCATCGGCCTGCTCACGTCGTTGTGTATGATTATTACGATCGAGGTATCACCTATAAGGAACACGTAGAGAAATCATGAACGTAATACATATTTTCTGCTTTTCAGATCGCTTTGCTATCAAGACATATGAGGGAAAAGTGATGCAGCTGTGCGATATATGTGAGGATGAAGACTGCCTTACTCTGTCATGTTAACA
This sequence comes from Malaya genurostris, assembly GCF_030247185.1. Lineage (NCBI taxonomy): Eukaryota > Metazoa > Arthropoda > Insecta > Diptera > Culicidae > Malaya > Malaya genurostris. The sequence goes on along the minus strand of NC_080571.1, from coordinate 244,434,083 downwards.
TAAACCGTTTAATAAAGCTATGTTACTTGAGGAGTATTTCAAAATTTTCGTTGATTTTTGAATGAAATATTTTTTTATGGACGTTTTGAAATGTTTTGATCATCGATTTAATCCATGTTCCCACGTGTTCGATTTTCAACTGTGGACGACAACGTGAAAATTTTATTTCTAAATTTTCTTTCTAGTTCTCAAGTACTAGGGTTAGCAATAGGGTTAGTTTCAATTGGTAGTAATATCTATTATAATCTATTGATATTAAAAATGAAAAGGGGTTTTATGTTTGATGGAGAGAGACTATGAAATTTCAGCTCAATGGTTATAAATTTGTTTTCTCATAAGCAAATGCTGAACACTTACAGAGATGCCAAGTAAAAATTTCAAATAGGGTAACGGTTCCCTATTTCATCTGAGCTCCTATTTCCATCTCATCCCTTCACCTCATTACTTTGAACATGAATAATATCTTATAACGTACCTGAACCAAACTATGAAATGTTTTAAAATGATTACTCAAGCTATTGTCACTTTCCCATTGGAAAAAATGGTTTTAAATTCATGGGTGATTGTTTTTTTTTCATTTAAAATAAACTCACTTCTCAATTCTTCAAATTATCATCAAAAAGTATGTTTTTGGTATCCGTGACATTGGTTTAATTATATTATTGATATTAATATTTCAATAAATACTAATACTAATGAAATAACCATTGGTGCAAATCTGGTTTCATTCCGCTATATGTCAACATAACGCTGTGAAGTGTGTGTTTCATCGGCTGTGCACAGAGATGCCAGATATATTCATAAAAAATATGTCTTGCTTTGCATAAAAAGTCAAATTGGTTTAAAATTATTTGTCAGTGTTCATCATCAAAAACTAATAGACACTCAGAGAGAAAAGTCAAATATTTTACTTCTCACTTTTTATGAACCTGTACAAATCTGTATTAAATTTGGGAAATCTGTATAAAATCTGTACTTTAATTTAAATCAGTATGCCAACGCAAAAATCTATACAACACAGATAAATCTGTATAAATGGCATCTCTGGCTTTGCATTTTATTTTTAGAAGGGCTAATGCCTAAATAGTAACAATCCTTTTGTTGTTTTTATTTAAACTTCATCAAATTAACTTTACAGTAAAATTTTAAATTTAATACGAAAGGTAACGGAAACGACCGAAGAATTTTTAAATGTCGAAATAATTCCAAACTAATTCTAAAAATGTCGAGTGTGGTCTAATAGTTGGCATTAGACCGTTTTTAAGAAAAATTCTGACATTTTGAACCTGAGAGTGTAGTAGTGCAATATTTTGTTTTGGTTGCAGTCGCCATTGCAAATTTGTAGGATGTATAAAGGACCTACGATAGGATGGATAAAAATCCATTGAGATGAAATTAGGAGCAGAGTAGTGAACACATCATAAGTGTTTTATGAATATTAGTTTAATTTTGAAGAAATGTGAATCAATTCTCAATGTGAAGCAAGGCGAATGAAACAGAAATATGAAATATTTATAGTGATTTTAGTGGCTAAATCGGGGTATTGAGGCAACGTGCTTACAAATTAGATGAAACAGGGAGCCTTTACCCTAACATCTTCAGTTGGCTATTCTCTATGAAGTATGAAACGCTATTCTCTAAAAAGTATAAAACGCTAAAAAAAGGCATGCCAATTTCGAAAGTCTGTCTATTTTGACGATAAATCTGCAGATCTGCCTTCTCTGAACACATAGTGTGAGTGTATTTCTCCCACCCTACACTGATATAATTACACACAGTAGACTCATGTGAAATAAAATTTAAATTTGATGTACATTTTCATATAAACATTCTTCAAGCTATTTCAACATGAAGTTCAAGTGTAAATTCACTTAACTGCTAGTTTCATTGCTTCTACACTCGGCTAAGACACGTTTTTCCATTAATTGTAATACGTTTTCCAATTGACTCTGTTTAACAAATGTTCTACTACCTTGATCAAAAAGTTCCCGGAATCACCACCGTGTGGTGCTCTCAGTCACCCGATTGGATTTTTTTAGGTTGCCACATCTGTCACTGGTATTTTGTCAAATTTTCAACTTGATATCTGGACATTTGTTAAAGTTACGCTATATTGAGTACATCTGCGACTGTGCGTGTTCTCGAATTGATACAATTTTCAAAATGGAATAAAATTTGTAACAACGAGTTGCATTAAATTTTGCGTTAAAACGGTTTCAATGATGCGAAGAAATTGCAAATGTTAAAAGAGTGTTTTGGGAACGACACTCTTAAGAAAATAGTTGTTAATCAGTGGCACGAACGTTTCAGAAGTGGCCGTGAGTCTGTGAATGTTGATGAGAGAAGGCCATCGACATCGAAAACCGACGAAAACATCAACAAAATCAAAGAATGGATTACCTTAGAACGCAAATTTACGGTTATGAGTATTATTTGGGTCATTATGGGACGTTTGCGTGAAGCTTCGCGGAAAAAGACCAGATTTGTTGGCAAACAACTCGTGGATCGTGTACCACGATAACGCACCGTCACATAATGCCAGCGTAGTTCGTCGAAACGAATGTCATTCAGCAACCACCGAATTCACCTGATTTGACTCCCTGTGACTTCTGCCTATTCGGTCGACTCAAGAAACCGCTCCGTTTAACGCGTTTCTACACCCGAGATGATATTAATAAAAAATCGCAGATGGCTCTGATACCGAAAACTAAATATAAAAAATGTTTCGAGAATTGAACCAAGCGCTACCATAAGTGTGTTGCGGTCGATGGGGAGTGCATTGAAGGAGACAATATCGATTTTGATGAATAATCTTGTTTTTTTTTCAATTTTCTGAATAAATTCTGGGAACTTTTTGATGAAGGTAATATGTGTCAAAAATTGGGTGGTTTACTACCCAGTTGTGTATGAATGATATTAGATGTACATGTACTAGATGGAATGGAAAGTCTCGGGCTTCTCACAGAAAAAACGTGAATAGTTTCGAACCGTGAATATCCCCGGCATGGAACGGTTAAGGAACATAAACATTTATTGTAAGCAATTCATATGAAGAAACACTACGTCAAGTTCACGGAACATTTTAACGTCGGGTACGTGAGCAATATTCAGCTAAAAATATTATTAAATTAATCTTGACGTCGACCGAAGTTGATTGATCGTTTGAATCGTGTTTAATGCATGCGTTTCCTGATGAAAACGAACCAATCTCAATTGCATTTCGCGTCGTAGAAGGAGTGGTGCTGCCATCTATCTAAGTTTAATCTGTGTGTGAAGAGAATGTAAACAAAATATGTTATTTTTTCGCTTAAGTTAAATCCATTGGTTCTCGTTGTTTTAAAGTGATGTAGTGCGCATCGAAAAAATGAACACATATAACGGCTTTAATTAAGGCTTTTTAACTGTTTTGGTTGAATATCGGAGTTGGTTTTGTGCCCGTAAGAAAGAAAATAAAATTTCTCTTCCGGTGCTAATAATCCGCATAGGTAAGAGTACACAGGATTTTTTTTTGATAAATTTATTAATTTGTGTTGTGCTTATGTGACAAACCAGTCGTAACATTACGAAAAATGTTAATCGTGGTTTATATGAAAATATTTTTCTCTAAATGTCGTAGATCGTGGAGTTGAAAAGCTGTTCGGATGGGTACGCAAAAACAATCCCTGGTCATTTTTTATGCTAATGAGAACATTAACGAAAGGAATTCGTTAGGCCGTGTGATGCGATATGTTCCAGATTGCAAAAAAAAAGTAACGTTTAATTCTTTCCCTAAAATGTCAAATTAAAACCGGTGGGTTCAACGCCTCAAACTTCAATTTGGGAAAATGAAAATTCATTTCTTTGCCCCTTCAATATATTATATTGTCTACCAAGTGAGTATTAAAATAATTTCAAATCAAATTCAGACAGGTATAACTCGTTGTCTGTTCACAGGTATGAATCGTACGTCTCGACGATTAAGGATCTTCAGCAAAAAGAAAGTTTTCGTTTTTCCAAACCGACTCAGGATTCCTGTTTGTTTCAGATGAGCTCATGATTATCGCTTGTGAAATCAATATATTCAATCCGAAATTTTATAATAAAAGATTTTAGTACACTTTGCTTCCAGAATTCGTTAATATTTTTCAGTGGTGATTCATTCCCAGATATTGTCAGTTCATTAGCATTTTTTGGTCTACCGTGTACTTGATATAGCTGAACAATATAAAATCGAATCAAAACAATAAATAGTAGTTACGAATTTGCGATTACCTTCCACAAAATGGTTTAAAGTTTTAAAATTTTCTTTCTCGTCAGTTTCAATAATTTGAAAAGTGCGGGTCAAACCTTTTTTTATTGTTCAGGAGTCTCTTCGAATATAGAATTATTCAGGTCACTATTACTGAGTTCTGTATCGCCTTATCATTGTGTACCGAAACAGATATTTCAAGCTGTTTATGCAACGATCTCTATTGTGTTATGCTCGGCACTTGCAGAGCAATGAAAATGCTGATGCTCGCCACTTGACTCTAGACAAGTGCAAAATTCACCAAGTTCGCCATTGTATACAGATGTCACTGCATCTATCAGAAGGTGTCCAGCCTGGAGTACTCTTACGCGTTTGACCACCAAACGGCAACCTCCGGTAACGTAACTGAAACATCCGAGTTCACCAACACACTGCATGTACAACTTTCTGACAGCTCCTAATGGTGATTCGAAAAATACATTATTTTCTCATTTAAAGTAAACACTTCGATTGCAGACTTACACCACGAATAGAAAAAATGCAGTTCTAAAGCACATCTCAGAAATTTTTAACATTGAAGCTGGTTTTAATTCATAATTGTTGTTTTGAAATGTTGTTTACTTATTTGCTGATACTGACCACTGTTTCATTTTTCGGTAAAAAAGCATAACTCACAGATATTATTTTATATCTATCAACTAAATCAGTATCGTCAAAGATTTTTAAAAACACTTTTACTAACCAATTCAAACAGCAAACTGAAAATCGAAGAAAACGGTACGTTTGAAAATTCATTACTTTTTGCTCTTTCTTGTTTACTTTCACTTCACACATATAAGCTGTCAAACTCAACTTCGTAGTCGCGATTTGTGGTTGTAAGTGAGCTGTCAGAATACTCAATTGGGGAGTGAGTGATGAGTATCATCCATGCAATTACTTCACGGTTTGCACCTTCAATCATGAGGTGAGCTGATCAATAGAAGAAGGTGAGTCTTACGACTAAGCTTTTGTCTCTCTTGTTTAGAACAATTAATCACTTCATTAGACCGAACTCATAGCCATTTATCACATCAATTGCTATTTATAACATCAATAGATAAAGCTATAATTGACAAATTGCATTCGAACCGACTCATTCGTTCAGAAGCCGCAGGAAATGAATCAAATATTCGAATCCAGTGAATGGTTATTGATCACATATTGGAGCACTTTTTTGAACGTAGTTTACCTAATTAATCTCAAATTTTAATGATGAATGATTACGGATTATGTTCCTTTAAAAATTTACACATTTTTCATCACTTTTATTTCCTTGCAGTATGTAAACTTATCTTCATCAGTGTTGTTTTTTCTTATCAACTATTTGCTTTGATTTTTTACAAATGCACCTTCTTACCACGAAGATAAGTAGCACCAAAACTAACACCGCGGCGCCCAGTACATCAAGCAGTAAGTATTCCAAAACCGAGTGCTTAACGGCACTGAACTTCAAATGTGGTGCTCCCTTGTGTCGGGTTACGTATTCCATCCAGTAGATCGACGCATTCATCGGATCAACCGGCGTGTCCCGGAACATAGCAGATATTTCTTTGGCTCGTCGACGATACTTTTCTGTATAAAGCAAGTCATGGATTTGGGATGAAATGGACTCTTCCGTGATGTCCGCGAATAGAATCTTCGATGCATATCCGCTTCTAACTGCTCGGATTGCGTTACGGTGCTGGTCTCCGAAGAAGGGTATAAACAGAGTAGGCACTCCGTGGTACATGGATTCAAAGGTGCCGAACTGACCTCCATGCGATATGAATAGAACCATATTTTTATGAGCCAAAATGTCATTCTGCGGAGCCCATTTACTGATCATCACATTTTTCGGTAGGTTACCGATTTGATCGGTTTCGAATTTCCAAATAACTCGTTGCTTCAATTTACCGAACACTTTTAGCAGCGTTTTACGTTTTTCGATGGGCATTGCTGAGCTTTGCATGTAGGCGCCAAGTGAGAAGTAGATAACTCCATTTTCAGCTTCATCCATGAAACGTTGCAGTTCTTGCGGTAGAGCTTTCGGTGGTCTGATGTGAGCTCCACCTATGCTAACTAGAGTAACCATAGTCGGTCGAGGTTTAGCCAAAGTCGGATGGCTGTTAACTAGAATCACAGATATCGATTTCTCCAAACTTTGCACGCTCGGTAACGGAACTCCTGTTTCCTCCAAATCGCCGAAAAATTCCTTTGCCATTTTGTTCATCTCGGGCATGTAATAATACTCTCGTAGCATGTAGTCAAATGTCGATAGTAGAACATTGTAGCTTCTTTGGAAGAAGTTCATTCCATGTTCATAATCTAACAGCATGTGTGGTACACAGGACCATGGAGTTAGTAAACCCATTGCCCGATCCATGAAATCCGAGTATCCATAGGTGCTGATGGTGACAATAGGGGCATTGTACTTGTGAGCAAACATCAACCAACTTTCCTGGAAGAACTGTTCTGACACTATGAGGTCAAAGTGAAGATCGTTCCGCTTCAAAAAGTTTTGCACATTGGCCGACTCTAATCCATGACGACTAGTAGCCAGTCCTAGGCGCCAATACAGGAACAGATTGTTCAAATCACTGCTATAGCTCTGTGAATTATATAGCTCCGATAATGGAACTGATAAACAATTATTGATTTTAATAAATCTATTCTGACCATATTGTTTAACCTACATTTATCACGAAGAGGATAGGCGGGATCGATGAGAACTTCCGTGTAGTTTCCAAGCGGTTCACCGAATTTTATACCCGTTATGCAAGTCACCTCATGTCCTCGGTTGGTCAACTCCCGAATGAAATGTTTCAACATGAACCAATGGCTTGGACCGTTGAAGGGTGCCAAAAAGAGTATTTTATAGCTTTGCACCGTTGCTATGTTGAGCAGTGCCAACGTAATCAGCACCGAAACTACTGATACCTTTGTACTCATCTCTGCTTCTCAATCTATCTTCCTGGATGATCCTCGCTGGGCCGCTATTCGTGATCAACTGAACCTATGGAATGAAATTTCCGTTCACTTTAGCAATCGTATGCTACAGTATGTGACGCCAAACTTAGGCTTCTGGGTACCTGCTGATGATTCTGTTTGACACTCGATATTAAATTATTTGCAACTATTGAGGAGCAAATTGTTATCATTGTCTAATTTTCGCACCCAAAAAATAATTAGCTTGAACGAAACAGGATTTTACAATAATTTAGTTAATATTTGTTTTCGTATTATTTCAAATACGCTTCGGAATATAATCAGTAAATCAAAAACTTTTATAAGAATGCTAATTGATTCAGGATAATTGAAAAACTGGAAGTAAAAATTTACCGGTCCTATGCAACTTTTCAGGATCATCGAAGGAAAATAATCCAAATAATAAACAGAAGCAATGGGAGCGTTGATTGTAATATTTATTAAATAATTGTATTACGGTCGTATATAAATCATTGTGCGCTACTGTATGTGCCGGTGCTTAAAGTACGTGAATGATAGGAGTGAAGCTGCTGATAACTGTTTTTCGATGGTAGTATGTTATATGGGTAAAACGTACCATTGCTTTATTTAGGTAACATAGTTAAATGTCTGCCCTTTTTTATTGCAATTACTACATATTTTTCTATTCGACGAATACAAGCTACAGTTGTCAGCTTTTGATCTACCAGCTAATGATATGCTCACTTTAAGCCAACTAACGAGGCCCAGTCCGTTTATTCCAATTCACTCATTTGCTTTTCTGTGTAGGTGAGTAGTCTTTCTCCCAAAATCCAAATACAATCCTGAATCAACACGAAAAGTTTAGTTCATTCTTTGCTTCATTCATGCCTCAATCAAGACTTGATTGGCCGGGCACGTTTTAATGATTCGTCTTCCTATCGCCGACAACTTTTTAGAGTTCGTTGATCTTTGGATTTGTGATATTTGTGACGAATAGAACAGATTAAATCGGTTGATACTATCGCAATAGAGAAAAAAGTTTATGTAGGCCTGATAGTTGTTTCAACCAAACCCAAAATTGGTTAGAAATTCGCAACCTAACCCAAAATTGGTTAGAAATTCGCACGTAATGCATCATTGGTAATATATCTGTGGTTCTTGTTGTTGCCCGCGCCTTTCAGAAATTTGTTTGTTAATTGTGGAGTTATAATACATCAATACAATTGATGCAATATTTAAACTCGTTCGGTCACAAATATGACCGAGCACAATTGAATATTCTTATTAGAGTCGATATTGATATGACTCATTCGTGTATATTGAATTGAATAATATCTAAAATTGATAGTCTATCAGTTTTCATTGTACTTGATATTGAAGCAGAAGCTCGCACAATTGAATTGATTGTACTTGGTCCTGCACGGAAAGACCGAAATCAGCATTTTGACGAAAAAATTAGTTGATTTTCTGATTTTAGTTAGTTATTTATTGAGACAAGTACCTTACTTATTTATTAAGACAACTTACCTTACTTTTGCTAATTTAAACTTTTTAATTCTCATTCCCTTAATAATGATAAAATATTAGTTGAAATGGCTATTGTTTAGTTAAATTCACCAATTAAACGTGCTGTCATTTCTTAGCTAAGGCGTACTCCATTTCCATTGAACTAATTTTTAGTTGAATTTGAAAAATCAAATGTTGTTTTCAACCAACATGGATGGTTGAATTCGCTTCTGTAAGCTGCTGCTATATGGCGCACTGTCACCGAACACTGTAATGATTACTAGCCACTAGATGGCACACTACTACCGAAAAGAATTTCACAGTGTAATTGTCTTTTATATATTGGCAGGTATAAATCCAATAGTGACTTCACGTGTTGTATTGAAGGAAAAGACATAAACGAAATAACATATTTTTTTACATATCGGTTTAGAAATTTAAGTATGGATATATCATAACACATGCGAAAAACATCAAAACAATTTGCAAGCAGTTTTAACAAGACTATCTTTTTTAGCTTTTTAATGGATTATGTTGCTTTGACACTTCTCATGAGTTTTTAGCTAATAAACTTGGTAATAAAACCAATTTCATTTTTGTTTTCTTTGTGCTGTTTTTCAGTAATGATGGTGACAGATAGGTAGAGTCAAATTTTCTGATTTTAATCACAAAATTAGTTGTCAATGAAAATTTCATGTTGGATTAAAATTTTGCTGGTTTATGTCCAAGATATTCGTAAACTAAACACATTCCCCAAAAACAAAAGTTTTTTTTCAGTAAATTAAGTTCTGAATTACTAATTCAATAATTATTTTGGAAATTTTGTTGTTAAAATCAACTAATTCAAATACAGTACTTAGGCGCAGAGCTAATTTCGGTCGTTCCGTGTGGGATTACATTCCTTTCGTGGAATTGGCCCTTCTGTTTCAGCAGACTTCGTAGCCGATTCTTAGCGTACAGAACCATTAACGCAGAGCAATGGAGCATGTTTAAAATAGCAAAATTGTTAATAGCAAAATTGTTAAGTCATGTTTAATTGTGGAAATAACCTTATGATTTATTACATATCAACTAAAGTTGAGTTGATGTCATCGGCAATGTCCTGGTTGATTCAATCCTGCTATATCTTTACATCAAGAAAAAAATTTGTTTAATTTATCTACGATCTTATTTGTGCAATGATACAACTAAGCTCACTGTTTAAATGAATTGTTATAGTTTAATATATTATAAACCAGAGCCATTTTTCCCCAGGCGAAAAAATTATAGCATTTTATTCTCCCACGGATAAAGTTTGTGCAAGTTTTTTGAAAATTGCATTACATTACATTACATTAATACATAACAAATTTTTTGATGTAGGAACTCTATGTTGACTGAACTGGTGAAGTACCAATTCATTGGATACGAAGGTTGTTATTTATGTATTTAACCTAAAAAAAGAACAGTATTATACCTTTATTAGTTATAACATTATTATACTTTTATAATTATTAGTATTATACAGTATTACACTGGTTTTGTTGTGTTTCAAAATATTCCCCTAGATGTGTGAGAGCTTGCATTATCGTGATGAAAAATGATTTTGCAACTTGCGTTTGTTTTCCTTATTTCACAGAAAACTTCTGGCAATCAAATAGTGGTATACCGATCAGAATTGACGGTCTTACGATTCTTTAAAGCAGGGGCTCCCAAGCTGTTTTGGGTCATGGGCCTCTTTACTAAAATTATCTTAGGCCTCAGACCCTCATCAACAAATTTCTTTGAAAATTCAATTTCTTGCTTTTTTAATATTGATGTAAAATACTTACCAATTTCTGCGTATGGTCAAATAAACACAATTTTTTTTGCGTAAATGTTTCAAATACCAACTTATATCAAACAATAGTGGGTCGATTTCTAGACCTCTTCGACCCACATAGTCAATTTTCGTTTACGTCGACCCCCGTAAAAAGGATATCGACCCCAACGGGTCTATATCGACCACTTTGAGAACCCCTGCTCTGAAGCAACAGTAGTGAGTCACCATTTTCTTTGAAGTGCTTCGAGCGCGACCAATTTTTGTTGGATTTGGTTCTTCTTGGAACACCCATACAGTCGACTGCTGTTTAGTTTTGGACTCAAATGAATTAAATTAAAACATGTTTCGTCACCTGTGTAGATGTTAGACACCAAATTTGAAGCACCACGATTGAATTTTTCATCATTTCTTTGCACCAACCCACACGACTCTTCAAGCTTTTCACAATAGTGCCCAAGACTGCCTCCATTTCACAGTAAGATGGCGATCTCCCATTATAAGATTTTTCACAGCATCGATATTTTCTGGCAAAACAACTGATTTTGGATGACCTTCTTTGAATTCATCGGCAAGCGAACTAAGACCAAAGATAAACTCTATGATTTCTCATGTACCATTCAAATAGGACTCCTCGATGATTTCGGTTCACCGTCAGTTGTACTTCAATTATTTTTTGAAACAAAACAACAAGCGTCGAATCGCTACTTGCGATATGACAATGTTTGTTTATGTAGAATTAATCTTAATTAGCAGTATGATAGAAATCGCGGTATTTTGTTGCATATCGAATGGATATTGCAACAGGAAAACAAAAATCAATTAGAATTATTGCTATGAATCTGTTCAATTTGCAATATTCTTATCTTACGAAGCATTAAAGTGAATGGATGTTTTGTGCGGTATGTTTACTTTCTTACAAACTTGTATTGTTGCTATGGAATATTACCGTAATTTTCAAATGTTTATCGACGCTTATTAACGAAGGGTCAACAAAATTACAATATTACTAAGTTCACTGGTTCACGATTACTGGTCCGATATTTTTCGATGGATCGTATGGGACATTGTAATCTTGAGTTTATCTTTGGATGAACATTCGAAAATGACGGTAAATTTCCGTAGCAACAAGTTTGGAAGGAAGTAAACATATGTAAACATACCGCACAAAATATGTTGTAACATCCATTAACTTTAATGCTTCGTAAGAATAATGCAAATTGAACAGATTCTTAGCAATGATTCTAATTGATTTTTGTTTAAAGTTTAACGATTCGTTTTAGCCTTGTTAAGACGTAGATCCACTTTGAGCTTGTTTTAAATTTGATCAGTATTTAACGAGAAAAACAAAGTGCAAAAAAGACCTATGATTACAGATATGAAATGAAAGCTACGGAAGAGTTAGCGTAAAGACGGGACTGTTCGGTGCTTCTGTTCAATTGGGCTGTCTCTTCGTGTGTTTCACATGCAGGGTAGTTTGATTGGCAGAACGATTTCCCTGGATAGGAAAGCTGTGGGTTTGAGTTCCGTCTCTGAGGTAACTTTTCATAATAAGCGAAATTACGACAGTTGTTTTTTTTTCGTTTGGAAACGTTATCGAGTTGAATGAGAGAGATCAGTAGGCGATTGAGCATAAATATCAATAATTGAAATGACAAGGTGTCACTTGTGGAAATAAATGACCGCGTTTACGCTAACGCCAGAAGAAAAACTGTGTGTTGCACAGTGGTTAAACCGATTTGAATTGTCCAGTTCGGTGAAAAAGCTTAGTCGGGACATGTCAGATGGAGGTAAGCCTATATATGAATATTGTTGTTTAGATGTTATCTTAAGTGTAATGGTTAGTGCTAGTTGCAGAGATCCTACATCAACTTTTCCCCCGGATGGTGGATATGCATAATTACACAAAAGGATGTTCTATCGTGCGGAAATTAGACAATTGGAATACTTTGAACAGAAAGGTTTTGAAAAAGTTGGATATTTACTTGTCACCCTCTATGATTCAAGCAGTTTCCAGCGGAGAAAGTGGCATCATAGATGCTATTTTATATGAAATTATGATGAGGGCCGATCAATATTAGGATGGATTTCGAAGGATGAATGAACAGTCTGCATCTGCTTATATTTTAGTGTAATGTATAAACTTCCTTAAACTATTTAATTAAATTTGAACTTCCCGTGATTCGCTGTTTTTAATGAGGTAACATGTTTTCGCTGTTCTTTCGTATTTTGATTACTCGTTTTTGCTGTAAATGTCCTCAATATCCTACAGCTAAGCACAACAATGAAACCGATTACTAGACAGAAAAATGCAAGCACGTCCAGCATTAAGTACTGTATCCAGCTAAGGTCAACTGAAATTGATTTCAGATGCTTGGCGCCCTTATGACGGATTACATACTCAATCCAGAACATGGCTTCCTCCATGGGAGGAACCAAATTGTCACGGAACAGCTCCGATGCTTTTTTGGCTGATCTTCTAAATGCCGGGTTTGTAAGTAATTCGTTGATTCTGGATCCAAGTGTAATGACATTGACATCCCCGAAATTTAATGACAGAGCATACCCTGCACGTTCTGCTCTCAAAGCATTTCGATATTGGTCTCCATAAAATGGAATGAATAGCATTGGAACACCACGATAAAGTCCCTCCTGACTTCCGAATATTCCTCCATGGGTGATGAATAAAACGACGTTTGGATGGGCTAGAATATCACTTTGTGGCAACCAATTCCCGATCATCACATTCTTCGGGACATTGGTCATTGTTTCATCCTCGAACTTCCACAGAACCTTTTGTTTTATATTGCGAAATACTTCGAAAAAGGCTTTTAGTTTATCTTTCGGCATGTCGACACTTTTAACATAAGATCCAAGACTGAAAAAGATAACTCCTTCGCTGGCACTATTAAGAAAACGCGCGATATCTCTTGGCAGCAGACTGTTCGACTTGATGTGAGCACCGGCTACATTAACCAAGCCGGAAATTGATGGCCTAGGGGGAGTCACGGATGTGTGACTGTTAATCAGCATCACGGAGATAGACTTCTCCAGTTCGTAAACCGATGGAAACGATTCTGGCCCTAAGAGAAAATTCTTTAGACATTTCACAAAAGCTATGACTTTACTGAAAGTTTTTCTCTTACCTTCAATGGAAGTGAAATATTTTTTGGCAAGTTTATCTTGTCTAGGCATGTAGTAAAATCTTCGTATGAGAGCGTCGGTTGTAGAAACTATAAAATTGTAGCAACGTTGACTAAAGCTCATGTCATCGGTGTACAAAAGTATTGGATGTGGAACAAACGACCATGGCGTCAATAACCCCATTGCTTGATCCATGTAATCCGAATAACCCAGAGTTCCTGGAAATTTGTAATAACAGAAATGGTGCTTCCGATACCGGCGAACACTTACCAATGGTCACAATTGGTGCCCGATATTTATGGGCAAACATTAGGAATGCTTCTTGAAAAAATTGCTCCGAAATCACGAGATCAAACGTGTTATCATCTTGCTCTATGAACTGCTGAACGTTTGGGTTTTTCAACGCATATTTGGTAGTGGCGAGTCCCACGTTCCAGTACAGAAACAGATTCGATAGGTCGCTTTCATATTTCGCATCAAATATATCCGATGTAGGGACTGCAATGGATGAAACAGGCTTATCTTAGACTTTGAACTGCTCCAACTAATTAACTTACAATAGTACGGTATATCGTAGGGTGGATCAATCAAAATCTCCGTGTAATTGGCATGTTGTTCTGTGGCAGCAAAATTGGTAATGGCGGTCACTTCATGTTCTCGGTCTAGCAACTCGTGGACGAAATGCTGCAGCCAAAGCCAATGGCTGGGGGCTGGGAAGGGTACCAGTACGAGTATTTTGGAGCACCTCGCCGTAGAGCCAAATGCAACGAGCGCTGTCAGTAAGTACTGAATCAGTGTGAAATGCTGTAAAGAAAGAAGGAGATAACATTATAGGAAGTAGAAAGTGCATTGAATGATATGACCGAATGGAATCGTGTTATCAATATTAACCCACCGTAAAACGTATAAATATGAATCGAAAGAGTATTTATAAATACTTGACCCTTTAGGCTACTGATTATTTTATGAAAGAGTTTCCCGAGTCGGAATAAATTACAAATCAATTACAAATTGAAACTAATAAACCAATTTTCTTGATTGATAAACGTTACTTTGCATGCTACTTTATTTAAAATCAGGAAAATATCAAAAATTGAGCACGACAAAATAATAAATTTTGTTATTGAAATATCAAACCAATAACAGGGGGACGGGTATAGTGTGATGGGTAAGTCGATACCTTTCACGCAGCCCGCCTGGGTTCAATTCCCAACCCCGCACATAGGGTCAGAAAGTTTTTCTGGCCCGAAGAGGCGAATGACCTAAGGTTAAAACCTCTATAATTGAAAAGCTACTGTCGTACAGTTTCCGAATCAGTATGTGTCAATTATCTGAAGCGTAAACAACAATACAATGTCGAAGTTTGGGGCGAGTAAAAAGTTTTAGCGGGGAGTTTTTCTTCATTAACACATGGATCAATAAGTCCCGAGACTAAAGCAGAGATGGCGTTCGTAGTAAACCAGTAACCACGTCTTTCTAGAGTACTAACCTTTGCTTGAAACGGGTCAAAATTTTAAGTCGATCCGACCAGAAACAGCTGAGTTATCGAGGTTGGAGTAAAGTCGTTTTGTAGTTTGTTTAAAAAATGGAAAAAACAGAGTTTCGTGTTTTGATAAAACATTATTTTTTAATGGGTAAAAACACCGTGCAAGCGAAACAATGAATTGAAAAATGTTATCCGGACTCTTGTCCATCAAAAGCAACGATTTGTCGGTGGTTCGCCGAGTTTAAACGTGGTCGTACCGACACAAATGACGCGGAACGCTCGGGTAGACCTGTGGAAGCTGTCACACCGGAAAATGTGAGTGAAGTGACAAAAATTATAATGAAAGATCGTAAAGTGAAGCTCCGTGAGATTGCTGAGATGACACAGATATCATATGGAAGTGTATTTATTATCCCTCATTAAAAATTGAGCATGAAAAGGTTTTTTCCAAGTGGGTGCCGCGATTGCTTTCGATGGAACAAAAACAGCAACGAGTCACCTGGCGAAATTGAACGAATTGGGCTTTAATCTGCTTCCCCACCCCCCATACTCGCCAGATTTAGCCCCCAGTGACTACTGGCTCTTTGCTGATCTTAAAAAAAATGCTCCAGGGAAAAAGATTTGGCTCAAATGAGGAGGTCATCGCGGAAACTGAAGCTTATTTTGAAACGAAAGATAAATTTTTTCATAAACATGGTATTGAAAAATTGGAAAAACGTTGGAACCATTGTATCACCCAAAAGGTGATTATGTTGATGAATAAAAAAAAATTTTGCAAAAAAAATGTTGTTTCCATTGTTAGTCTCGGGACTTATTGATCCATGTGTTATTTGAATATGAAAAATGCAACCGCAGAGAGTCATCGCATTTTTTGTGAAAGTGTATGGTGAGCTTGCTCTAGCTGCAAACTTATCGGAAGTGGTTTGCACGGTTGGAAGTTTTAAGATAAAGAATTGAAACAATTGCTTGACCAAGACCCGTCGCAAACGCAAGATGAACTTGCAAAATCATGATTCGTCAGGTAGGCAATAGGGCGCCGTATGAACTGAATTTAAATGACAACGAATGATGTTTATTGACGTGAAAACAACTGCTCTAACGCACACAAGAAAAGAATTTTTACAGACGATAAAAAGTGCTCAACACACCTAGAAATTATCGTGTAACTTTACATCTTCATAGATCGACATATTCGAGCGTCAAAAATGGCGCATTTTTACAGTAGATTTAACACATATTCAATGCATTCTGACATGTATGTTCGACACATATGTAAATCATTCTTGTAAAATTAAGTCATTTTAAGAATTACGTTTTTATGATTTGAGTCATATGCGGATTTACGTCACCGATAAATTTCATTATTTTTTGCTGTATATATGTAGCGGGACTAATAGGGTGTAGTGTTATATGAGTTGCTATAACCTACACACTTAAAAAAATCCCTGTGATTTTACATCTTATTAGATGCACATAAATGGAGCGTCGCAGTTCACGCAAATTCACGTGGAAGAACACTTAATATTGTGTTTAAAACTCCATGACATGAAATTCGTTGAAATAAAAAAATAATAGCAACCGCCGTGACTTGAACCGAGAATCATTGGATCGCATGTACGCTTGGTTGGTAAAAGGTGCATTAAAATTCATACAGTCGCACATGCTAGCATAATGCAAGTTACAGTCGAAACCAGCAAAATTCAAGCTAATCTAACATTAAGTCAATACAATTCCGTCATTTGACGAATAAGGTCTTTATGAATTACATCGTATAAGGGCTTAAGTCATCTGTATTATTCAGATTTTTTTTTGTTGTATAGGAAAGGAATCACATTCGATAATTGATGCAGTTAAGCATTGCAGAACATTGCAAGAAAATCGTCCACAAAACACCGACAGACTCGACAAAGTAATTTTGCAATATGACAATTTTTATGAAAGAAGAATCTCGCAGTAAAGTAATTTTTTGTTTAGGAGAATGTTTTGTTAAAAAAATATGAAGATGATTGCACTACAACTATATAGGATCTGCTCTGATTTGAAACTTGGCTACCTTTAGAGCTGTGTCTAGTTGTTAACACTTCTCTCATCACGTGTGTCAACGTTTATTCCATTCAAGCAATTAGTTTCTACATGACAACGTTGAAATATTATGCACAATATCTTGAATTTTAAATCGAAGGGAGCAAAATAGTAGGAGTGATTTCGGAGCCTATTTGAAATTCGATTACCAATCTTTGCGGTACAAAGAGGGCGAAAATTGGACCATCTGAGATATTGATACCAGTTGAAAAAATTAGAATGGAGCCTACGGTCTGGCAAGGTAATTTTGGCTGCGGTAAGAACTGCTTCGACGAACAGCGCAATATTCGTTAAGGAAAGCTTTCTAAAAATGACTCCGACACATGGTTCGATGTCATAAGGTTCTAATAAAAATTGTATGTCCAAAACTTTTGTTCTATTTCTGCTGTTATCGTTGGAAACAATAAATTCAATTGTTTTGCATAATATATAGCACCATTCGAAAAACACCTAGCAATTTTTTCGTGGAAAAATATTGAGAAAAAAAGTCGGTGAAGAAGTTTTTTCGAGGCGTTTAAGAAATCATGATTTGCGGTATTTACTATATCTCAGAGCAAAATTATCAAAAAATTTAAAGAATTTAGTTGTAGTAGATGTTTTTAGACCCCTATGGTTTTATTCCATATTTTTTTAATTTTTGGTGGTTGTTAAAAGTCAAAACTACGATTTTAAAAGAAAAAATTCGCCACTTTGTAGCTGTAAAACCTTCCCATAGTACAAAAAAAATGAAAAAGAAAACGTTGGGGTGGGGTATTTTATATGTAGAAGGTGTGTGCAAATTTCGATTGGTGAAGTAGTTTTCGAATGACGATGGGCACGGAATTTTAAAACGTGCTTCCGAGAAAAACGCGTTTAAAGTTTATCGTCTATAAAATCGAACACTCTTTTGTATTTTGCTACAATAAAACATTTTAAGAATGTTTTGACAAATTTTGTTCCGATAGGCTTGAAAATTTGAAAAAATATTTTTGAAACTTTAAGAAAATACAAAGGAAAAATGAATGGTTTTCCATATCTGTCATACCCTACTCACCCATTAAGCGAGATTATCTGAAACTTTTGTATTCTGCAGTCCTTTCAGGAACGTTATGCTGACTTATGAGACATAATAGCAACAATTATTATTGCGTTCCACTCTTCAAATCTTGTCGAATACGGATTCAGTATAGTTATTAATTTCGTTCATCAAACAAAGAAAATTGAAAACTTCCAAGGAGAGATTCTAAGAGGCCTATAATGCACTAGACAGTTTAATTTGGGTAAATCTTTCTGCCAATTGAACTACTCTGGATGTGATGAAAAACAACTCATAAGGCACTCCGATTGAATAGAACTTCGTATACAAACAGGCTGGGTATGGTCAGGCTTTGTCCCTGGTTGGCGGTTCAACGCATAGGAAACTGGTCTTACAAGCCAGTTGTCGTATGTTCGAGCCCCGAGGAAGGATTCTTAGTGTCAGTAGGATCCATAGTACTAGCCATGCAATGATTCTGTACACTAAGAATCGGCTGCGAAGTCTGTTGAAACAGAAAGGCCAAATTCCACAAAAGGAATGTAATGCCAAGACTTTGCTTTTTTGGGTATGGTCAGTGTCGTCAGGCTAACTTGTACTATCTTAACTTCAGACCAGGGAGAGTTCATCATGTGTTTCCTGTTTTTCTCATCAAGAAAGGCTCTGATTGCATGTGCAAACCGACTCATATACTATTCGACTACTTTCGTCGAGATCAGAATATGTGTATGTTTGTATGTATGTAACAAAAAATATGCACTCACTTTTTCCGGAGAGGGTAGCTCAAATCGATTTATCAAACTTAGATTCAAATGAAAAGTCTTATGGCCCATAGGCTACTATTGAATTTCATCCGAATCCGACTTCCGGTTCCGGATATACAGGGTGAATTGTGTTTAAAAGTGCAAACGGAAAGATTGGTCTAAATTTGGCTCGAAACAATTTTAATTCGTAGATTATTTTAGTTGCTGGCCAAACGAACCTTTTTCGACTATACATGTTATAGAAGTATTGGAAATAATGGTCAAAAACTCAATATACGGAACTCACTTCAGAAACTGCTGAACGGATTTGCCCAAACTTAGGCTAAACAATGTAGGCCAGTGTTAACCGAACCCAACTTCCGGTACCGGAACTACAGGATGAAGTGTGTTTGAAATTTCATAAATGTTTTTGAAAACTATTTGCTTGCAAAAACAAACGGTAAAGTTAATGCAAACTTTGCATAAAATTGTTTACATATTGAAACGGTTATGCCAGTTTATACCCAAATAAACTGTCTTACTTCTTTTCAAGATATGATGAAAGTTTATCAAAGAAACCCTTTGTAATGATTATGAAAATATTAGTAATATGCGGAAGGCATTATTACACTGCTAGATGGATTAGAACAGGTTTTCCAATCAATCAATGGCATAAGAGCATATAATAATTTTACAAAAATGGTATCTTATTTATTTTTATCTAACTTCTGACAGAAGTTTTATTATGATATTTTTTTCTTCTTCCATATTATCGTTTAGGATTATAAATTTAATGATAAAAATCAGCGGTGCTCGCTCAAGCTCAAACTCAAGCAAATATGTCATGACAATCTAAGAAAACCTAAACCATGACCTATGTATTGAGCCTCTCTCTGCCGCTTCTGACTTTTGTGTGTTATCTCAGGATCTCAGTTTTAATCACCAACTACCACTTGTCATCAAAAGTCAAGCCAATTCTACATCAGCAAGGCCAAACACGTTTCCGTAGTGTATTCGCGTTCATCGTTTTGATCCGGAGTCAGCAAACGCAGTTCCAGCTTCAGGATATTTTTTTCATTAATAGAGTCTCCCTCAAACTATGGCATGTGTGCTCAGTACTAATGCATATGCTAGACCGAACATCTTCACTTTCAGGTCGGCCAGCAGAATTTCATGTAATTGTTTGAATTCGGTCCAGCAATCTCCAAGCCTAGTTGATCGGACAGAAAAAGTGAATAAATGTTTTCGATCTCGTTGAGCTGAGACGAATGATTTATAATAACACGGGTAGACCACCTGAGGTTCCGGTCCGAGATGTGATGGCGAGTCGGGATAGTTCATATATGTTTCTCATATATCAGTACCTTAAACACATTAATATCCAAGTGTAATCTGATATACCTCGCTCAGAAAGTATAATCTCCACCTACAGGTTCGACACTAACATCCGCCCGATTCTCTCGATCCCCGTCCCTGTCCACCATCTTCATTGGAACTAACAAGATCTTTTTTTTTGTCACTAACTATTCGTTCCCCCTTTCTCCGTCTCTTCACCATCTCGATGGCAACTAATTAGATCTTTGTAGTTTTCAGACATTTTGTTTCCATACCCCCTATTTACCTCGGTTTCCACAATATTTACTTTTTTTTTCATTCTTTTCCGTAACATCACCATCACCGCCTACGGTTCTACGCTCCAGTCGATGACCAGCATGCGGGCCACCCGCCGGGCCTTCGTAGCCTGGGGGTGTTTCCCGCGGACCCACACGAACCGAAAGGACACGGCCATAGATAGCGCCATCTGGGTCTTCCATACAACATACAATGGATTCTAGAAAATCAAAGACGACATAATCTAATGATACTATTCTAGTTTTAAGTTAGTCGTTAATTAAGATTAGAAAATACCCTTGGCATCTTAGAGCTTAAGCAGTGTGCCTAAAAATATATTATATTGTTGAATAAAAAAAACTAACACGGGTCACCGAGGATCCGATCAAAAGTCGGCCTTTCCAGTAATTCTACATCATTCCTAAAGAGAAGTCAAAAATGTGAGATATCAGTTCTGCTAATAAACCACTAATTGTCAAAGCCAATGCCAATATCTTCAGTCTTAACATTACGAGGAATGAATGAAACAATTGTAGTAAGCAAACTCAGTGCATTTGTGTCAATTCCCGCCAATACCGATAATGGGAGATCCTCCAACAAAGCAAAGACAATAACTGCATCTGAGCTATGTACAATCAGCGTTATCTGCTACCATAATTCATTCTATTGCAGTATTCAAACAGCAATCGAGACAGATTAACATAATGATCCGAAAGAAGACGGAGAAGAAGGAGAAGAAGAAGAAGACGAAGAAGAAGGAGAAAAAGAAGAAGAAGAAGAAGAAGAAGAGAGAACTACGGCGACAATCACGTTCCTATCACGATTAATAGTACATCAGTAAATTCAGAACTATAAAGAATTTCGTTCTTAGAAAGAATGATAATCAGATTGAGGAAAGTAATAAGAATTCACATTTGTTGCAAAATAAGAAATCATTGCTTAACCCAAGTAGAAAATGAAACTTATTGAAATTTCAAGAGGTTCTACAATTGTTTTTTTATGTTAGATATGTTCAAAAAGATTTTTAAATATATTAAAATCGGTTGTGCAACTTATACCTGTTAAGTTCTACGATAATAGCGAAAAAAAAATCATTATAGAACAATTTTAAGTATATCTAAAACAATTGTGCAGCAAATCACCAACTTGCCCACGCTGCACTAGTAGTTATAGAAGCTCAGCAAAAATTTTCACATCGTCATATAAAAACGAAGTAACTAAAACAATTGTTCAACTTATCAAAAATTTTCTAAATGACTGTCATAATTGTATTCGACTCAATATATGCCGAAATGGCTGTTTATCTCTTGTGAAGGAAAAAATAGTGAAATTATGCTCTCCGCAAGGCAAAAAATGGTAAGCCGAATTGAAAACCTCGCAGTAAAAACAATTTTGCAGCCGGGTCCGCATAGTCTTGGTTGCCTCATGAAATTAGGTCAGTGTGTGCAGATTTCTTCATTTTTAGAAACACAATTCGACTTTTGCAAATAAGTTGTACCAGATTTATCTGCTTGAAATGAACGCAAAACTTGCCGACATGAGAATATTATCATAAAAGTTCCAGAAATACAGCATTGCATAGGTAATCTCTTTTTAAAGATATTGAAATAAAAGTTAAGTTCATCATAGTTACTCTCCTAGTTATATATTACCGCTTGAGCAACTTGTTTTTGCAACTAAAGCACACCCACAGTGCGTATCACAAAAGTCGGGTTCACTAAGATGAATGACTTAATTATATTGTTGTTTAAGTCAACTAGTTTGATAAATATAAAAACAACTATTTTGATAAAAATAAAAAAAAAACAAAAATTTCTCTGAACCATTTTCTTTTCAACACACTGTTATCCTCGATGCCATATTGAAAAATATTGAAGAAAAATTCTTTTCAAGATTTTTCAGATTAATTGAAACATCAATATGATTAAAATCGTCTGAAAAGGTGTATAAATGTTTGATGTCATGAGTCATCAAAACACGAACATTCAAAAGCGCTTCAAAATTTCAGGCGTACGAAGACATGTTTCACCACAAAAATGCAGTTCGTTGTCGATTTTCTATTTACTAAAACATAAAAGATCAATTCTACAATATGCAGCATTACCATTTATTTATGTGCAGAATATTTTTAAAGTTCCATGTTTATGTTACGAGCAGTTGTTTCGAAAATCAAATGTGAAACTTATTAATTAGAGATCATGTTTGCTATTTTTTCGTAACCATCAATTCAATTCTTGTTTACATTACGTAGAAGTTTCCATGAGTTTCACAATCGTATTTTCTCTGATTTAATTGCATCATTTGTAATGGGATCGATGCATGAGTTTTTGTATCAGTAGCACAATAATTGTGAATAAATGTTCGTAATAACGCAAGAACTTAAAGATATGTTGCACAACAAAGAAAAATTCCTTCGCCTTTTCCATAACACAACAGTTACTAGAATATAAACTAATTTGATAAATTGCACAATCAGTAGAAAAATACAGGACAGCAACTTAACGGGCTACTTGGGAACTGACTACTTCACGAATTTAATTTAGGCTTTATGATTTCAATCCTTATTCTATGATTGAGTATGATCATTTGACACGTCACAAAATGATAGTAACTGAGAATAATCTATATAAAATACACCAAGGTATCGATGAATTTCAGAACAAACTACTGTTTTTGTTTTTCACTCGTAGTACGCGCTTGAAAAAGTATTTATTTTCTACCACTTGTTAATTTGCGGTATTTACCGAAACGAAAGTTGCTTCTGCAAGTTCGTCGAACATGATGCACGTTGATGAGAATCTACTCTGAACGTAAACAAAAATTTCTAAATATAATTACGAATACTTGTTTGTTGCTAAAATTAGTACAGCTTGCTTGGACCAAAATACTGAACTTGGCACTGGCACCGATTTGGCGTATTTCAATCTAATCAGATTGTTATTCACTGTCAATGTCATACGGTACGCATTTTGTCACATAAACATAAATTTTGCATCAATTGTGCATTGAACAACTATAGCAATGCAACCAGTCTTATTACGAGTTACATGAAATTAATGATTGGAACTCCGTTAGCACAAGTTGTTGATATCCAGGTAAGATAACATACCATGGTTGTGAACTCTATCTCGTTGCCTCGCTGGGTCAAGTATCTTTATTTATCTTTTCACAAGTTATGTAATCGGAATTGCACTACTGTCTTTCAAACGCCTAGCGTGTACTGATGTATGTCCGCTTTGATAGGTCGTCCGTTCGCCCTAGTGTCCCGTCGTGAACTGTGGGATATCTGAGTTTCACTTAATTTATGACGACAAGCTGTGTGTATCCGATTCCGTCACAGTAAACAACGGTGCTTCCTCGCAGGCAATGTGTGATATCCTCTCGTCAGAAAACCAGCCAGATTGAGAACGAGAATAGATCGACGGGTCGAAGCACAAAACTGCCGGCCGGCGATCAGCGTCGACAATCATCACGGGCGAAAATTTCAACAGCGTGAACCTTTGGCGCCGAAACACAATGCAATTCAATTTTCAAATCCACCAAGCGTCTCCATTGTGTTTTCTCTTCACGTAGCGAAGTCTAGGTTTAGTTTCCAAGCAGTAATCAATTGTAAACTTGCATGATTCACTGACTTGCGTTAGCTAGGAAATTGGCTGACATATAAAAACTATTCTTAATCGTTATCTTCGGACACTTTAGTACTTCACCGATCAGCGGTCGGTATTCAACTGAACGAAAAGAAAAACATCCTCAGACGACTGTCTCGGATTTGCTCTACGAAAGAAGGTCAATGCAATTCAGTGTAAAATAGAAATGGTTGGGGAGCAAGAGTACTAACAGTTCTAATTTTATATTTTATACGCAACTTTCGATATGGATCACTGTCGCACATAATCTACCGTGAAAGAATTCTAGCTCTGAGATGTAAGGAAGTTCATGCTTATGTTCCAATGAAAATAAAATTTTTATTATTATGACAAAATCATGTTTTCGTGAACACGTGTGCAATCGTAATTATTCGTTTGGTCTGGTTCAACTAAAACGTTGCGTTGTTTTTCGACATATTTTACAGAGATGCAATGTAAATGCAACTATTTTGGTTTAATTTTCTCTTCTGATACAATTATTTTGGTTCAAACTTCTCTTCTGTTTACCGAAAAACTAACATAATAGTTTTATTGCAATTTATTGCTAAAACCGTAAAGAATCATCGTAACAGAGGGTTTACTGATAACTTATTTATATCAAAGTATTAGTGATACCTTATGATAAAAAAAGAACCGGAATTTTCATTTTAAAATTCCCGCGCTTGTCCAATCGGTAAACTTTTATTCTCTCAACGTTGGCAACACTTTTATACACATTCTGTCAAATTTTGACGCATATCGTACGATTAGTTTTTGTTTGGCGTCTATACAAATAAGTTGAAAAATTTTCGTGTGGCGATTTTTATAATTGATGAAAATTTAGAACAACGGCTCGCCTTCGAAGCGCCATTCGGTCGATTGTTGTGCGGTTTCGACTTCATATTCATAGATCCACACCTCATCACCAGTTATGATGCATTCGATGAATGTGGGGTCACTATCTGCGTTGGAAATCATCTCTTTGGCCACATCAACACGACGCTGTTTTTGAATGAAATTCAGCTTTTTTGGCACTAGTCGAGAAGCGACGCGTTTCAAACCCAAAACATCAGTTAAAATGTGTTCGGCTGATCCATAAGAGATGCCCAACAACACAGCAATCTCTCTAATCGGTACAGAACGATTTTGCAACACGATTTGTTTCGCCGATTCAATGTTTTCTTCAGTAACAGATGTTGTTGGGCGGCCAGGGATCTCATCATGATCCAAGCTTGTACGACCACCTTTGAAGCTTTTATACCACTAGTATGCCTGTGTTTTTCCTAGACACGATTCACCAAAGGCCTTTTCTAACATTTTCAACGTTTCGGAACACTAAAATCCATTTGCAACACAAAATTTGATGCACGCACGTTGTTCTAAATTTTCATCCATTATAAAAATCGCCACACGAAAATTTTTCGACTTCTTTGTATGAACGTCAAACAAAAAATAATCGTACGATATGCGACAAAATTTGATAGAATGTGTATAAAAGTGTTGCCAACGTTGAGAGAATAAAAGTTTACCGAATGGACAAGCGCGGGAATTGTAAAATTAAGTCTTGAAGTCTGCTTTGACATTTGCTTCATCATCCATAACCACGTAGTCAAATTTTGTTAGCAATTTGTTGTACAGCTTACGTGCTTTAGTTTTCGAGGCGGTTCTCTGAAATCGATTTATTTTATTCCAAATGCATGAAACTTTGAGAACTCTGGTGTAATTTGAAAAATAAAATTTTTTGAAAAAAATCGAAAAGTTTCGAAGTGTCAGAAAGTTTACGTTGGGAAAAATAACCAATGGGCTTGCGATACTAATGCTGTCGTTACTTTCAATCAACATTCACTACAAAACGTCACACTTCGTTCTAAAGCGACAGTAATGTTCTATTGTATATACAAGAAATGTTTCAACTACAACTATAGCAACATTTTCACATGATTCCCACGAGCATAACATATCGATCACAAAAGGATTTAATCGGAATAATTGTCACAATGTTCGTGATTTGAAGTAAACCAATCAGACATCCAATTTTTTACTTCTTCGTAGGAATCGAAGTGTTTTTAAACTAATACGTAGGGTTCTAAGTGCTACTCAGCCAATCAATGAAAACAAATTATAATCGAAAGGGGCCATGTCTGGTGAATATGGCGCAATCCCCCAGGCAAGTGGTTTGATTGTATCCTGAATCGGTTTTGGTTTGTGTGCATATGCATTGTCATGTAACAAAATTATTTTGCTGTGTATTCTGAACCGTTCTGGTCGTTTTTCGATCATTGCATGTTACACCACACCTTTTTTTTTTTCCATAAATACGTTTATTTCTTAAGGCAGTTTACATAAGTTTTTCTTCGCCGTAGCATCACTTTTACATAATATTCTTATCCTAATTTAATTCTAACATAGTCACAACGTTTTGAATTTATTTAAACATATTCTCTTATAGCTTAAATATCATCTTAGGTAACTCGTCATTAATTATGAAATCTACTCGGAAATATTATTTGAACCAAACGATTAACTTCTATAAATTATAAAAAAAAGCTGTTATTTTCAGACATTTTGTTGATAATTTCATAAACTGTTTCGAGTTTGTTTGAATCATTACATAATTTTTATTCTAATTTAGCTATTGGTTGAACTCATGGACGCAGCTGGGATCAGAACTAAGTCTTAAAAGGGGCCTTTATTAAATTGAAACTCCAATTTTCTTTATGAAATGATAAATAAGTTTCATGTATGAAAGGTCACGACAAGCAAGAATGTCTCGAACTGGGATATTGGATAGTCTACCTTGGGTACGCAAAGAATTTATTAGTTGAGATCTGACATCACGATACTCCACGCATGTCCATACGACATGATCAATATCCCGATAACCTTCTCCGCAAGCACAATGATTAGTCTCGGAGAGCCCAATTCGAAAGAGATGTGCATCTAACGTGTAGTGATTGGACATGAGTCTGGACATCACACGAATGAAATCCCTACTCACATCCAGCCCCCTGAACCATGCCTTTTAGGAATGATTGAGTGTATCCACCGACCCAGATCATCTCCATCCCAAGAAGCTTGCCAGCTGGCATGTGTTCTTTGACGAGACGCGCTATAGAATTCGTTGAAAGCAATCGGTCGCTCATAAATTTCACTCTCAATAGCACCACGTTTGGCTAAAATATCGGCTCTTTCATTGCCAGGAATGGAGCAATGAGCCGGGACCCAGACTATAGTGATTAGATAATTATTGTTCAATATGTCGTTCAGGCACTGTTTTATTTTGCCCAGGAAAAACGGTTCATTTTTGCCAGCAGCGTTTGAGCGAATGGCTTCAATTGCACTCAGACTATCTGTGAAGAGGAAATAATGGTTTGGAATTAATGTGACGATTACACTCAAACTATAATGAACTGCTGTTAGCTCTGCTATATAAACAGATGCAGGTTCATGAAGCCTAAATGAGGCCGAAACATTATTGTTGAACATACCAAACCCTGTCGCTTCTTCAATTCGCGATCCGTCCGTGTAAAACATTTTCTCAGAGTCAATATGCCTGAACTTACTTGAAAAAATTTTTGGGATTTCCGTCGAGCGTAGATGATCCGGGATTCCATGCACTTCACGCTGCATGGATGTATCGAAAAATAAAGTTGAGTCAGGGGCACTTAGGATGCTGACACGGATAGGAATATATCTTGAAGGGTTGATTTCCTGTGACATATGGTTAAAATATACTGTCATAAATTTTGTTTGAGATCGAAGCTCGACTAGTCGTTCGAAATTATTAATTACCATGGGATTCAGCACCTCACATCTTATTAGCAGGCGTGATGAAAGCTCCCAAAATCGATCTTTTAATGGAAGAACTCCCGCCAGAACTTCAAGACTCATTGTATGTGTCGAATGCATGCAGCCTAAGGCAATTCGCAAACAACGGTACTGAATTCGCTCAAGTTTGATAAAATGAGAGTTTGCAGCGGAACGAAAACAAACGCATCCATATTCCATCACTGAAAGTATCGTTGTCTGATACAATTTTATTAGATCTTCCGGATGAGCACCCCACCAAGATCCTGTTATTGTTCGAAGAAAATTTACTCTTTGTTGGCATTTTGTTATCAGAAACCTAATGTGTCCTCCCCACGTGCATTTGGAATCAAACCACACCCCAAGGTATTTGAAAGTCAAAACCTGTTGGATCATTCTTCCCATCATATGAAGCTGAAGCTGCGCGGGATCATGCTTTCTTGAAAAGACGACCAGCTCTGTTTTCTCCGCAGAGAATTCGATACCAAGATGAACAGCCCAATCGGAAAAGTTATCTAAGGTATCTTGCAATGGTTTATGCAGATCAATAGCTTTGGGCCCAGTAACTGAAACCACGCCATCATCTGCCAATTGTCTTAGTGTACATGGGGTTACTAGACAGCTGTCAATGTCATTCACGTAAAAATTATAGAGGAGCGGACTGAGGCATGAGCCTTGCGGGAGACCCATGTAGCTAATTCTGAATGTTGCCAAATCGCCATGTGAAAAATGCATGCGTTTCTCTGACAAAAGGTTATGCAAATAATTATTTATAACCGCTGGGAGTCCATGTTGGTGGAGCTTGTCTGAAAGAACATCAATGGAAACTGAATCAAATGCTCCTTTAATGTCTAAAAATACAGATGCCATTTGTTGCTTTTGAGCGAAGGCAATTTGGATGTCAGACGAAAGTAATGCAAGGCAATCATTCGTCCCTTTATTTCTACGGAAGCCAAACTGAGTATCTGACAACAAACCGTTCGTCTCGACCCAAGTGTCGAGACGTCGTAGAATAATTTTTTCGAACAATTTTCTGATGCAGGACAACATCGCAATGGGTCTATATGAGTTGTGATTGGAAGCTGGTTTCCCCGGCTTTTGAATGGCGATAACTTTCACTTGTCTCCAGTCAGGTGGAACAATATTTTGCTCAAAAAACTTGTTGAACAATTCCAACAAACGTCTTTTTGCGAGGTCGGGCAGATTCTTCACCAAGTTGAATTTAATTCTGTCCAACCCAGGGGCGTTATTGTTACAAGACAAGAGTGCTATAGAAAATTCCATCATTGAAAATGGGTTATTAATAAAACCATTATTTGGAGGAGATTCCCGTATAATGCTCTGCGTAGGAACAGAATCTGGGCAAACTTTCCTAGCAAAGTCAAATATCCATCGGTTCGAGTATTCATCACTCTCATTGCCCACGTTACGATTCCTCATTCGTCTGGCCGTATTCCAAAGAGTGCTCATTGAGGTTTCTCTTGACAAACCTTCGACAAAATGTCTCCAATAGCTACATTTTTTGGCTCGAAGTATGCTCTTGTACTTGGTTTCTAAAACCATAAGTTTTTCAAAATTCTGAGGAGTTCCTCCTCCCCGTTTTAGAAACGTCTTGCAAGCATTTTGTTTTGCGAGTTTAGCCTCTGAGCACTCTTTGTCCCACCAGGGGTTGGGAGGCCTTCTGTTAGTCGTTGGCCCAGGAAAGCGTTTAGTTTGGGATTGTTCTGCGGCCTCCAGAATCGAACAAACGAGGAAGTCATATTCTTCAAGTGGAGGGAGCTCTTCCATTGAATTCAAAATACTAGAGATACTACTTTGGTATTTAATCCAGTCGATATTTTTTGTCAAATCATATGGAATACTAGCTGAAGTAGCAATGCAATTGCTATTGCTAATTGAGATAATGATTGGTAAATGATCGCTACCGTGTAAATCAGGCAATATTTTCCAGGTGCAATCTAGTCGAATTGATGTTGAGCAAAGAGATAGATCTAATGCACTTGGGCGTGCAGGAGGTCTTGGGATCCGTGTCATGCTACCCATATTTAATACCGTCATGCTAAAATTGTCACAAATGTTTTGTATTAAAGATGATCTGCTATCATTGTAAACGGAACCCCACATCATTCCGTGCGAATTTAAATCCCCCAGAATCAATCGTGGAGCAGGAAGGGCTTCAACCATTTCATTAAGCTGTCGCTGTCCAACTTGTGCTTTTGGAGGAATATAAACCGAAGCTATGCAAATATCTTTGCCTTTAATGTTTATTTGGCAAGCAACAACTTCTATACTAGAAGTTGAAGGGATGTTTAATCTATAAAAGGAACAGCATTTCTTAATTCCCAAAAGCACTCCACCATACGGAGAGTCTCTATCGAGACGTATAATGTTAAAATCATTAAAATTTAAAGCTATGTTTGAAGTAAGCCATGTTTCGCATAAAGCAAATACATCACATTTTTGACTATGCAATAAAATTTTAAATGAATCAAGTTTTGGCATGATGCTTCGACAATTCCACTGCAGGACAGTGATTGTACCATTTGCGGCGGGTGATAAATTATCCATCAAAAGATACAAAACCTGAGACAATTGGCCATTGAGCTGATAACTGCTTCAAAAAATTTCTAGCTATTGGAAGGAATGCCATTATGAGGGTCTTTAAGGGTTCAGATATATTGAATGCTGAGAAAATCCATTCAACAATTTCCGAAAACTTCAGTAATCCTGTTGGTGGCTGTGAAATGGAGCCCACAGGATTATTACCTTTTTCTGTGCTAGATCCTGGATTGGTTTGTGAATTTGACAAACCAGGAGGCACAGTCTTTGGTTTTGACTTTTTTTGTTTAACACGGGGATCTTTTTTTGAAGATGAAACTTTAGGTGTCTTTTTTGGTAATTTGGAAGAAGACTTCTTTCTCTTAACTGACCCTTGGGTAGTGATAAACGAATTACCTTCACTATTTTCGTCAGAGTCAGAGTCCTCTGGTTCCTCTAGATTTGAAAACCCGTTTTCGGTTTCCAAAGGGGGGACATCAATGACCGTTTTAAGCATTTCTGCATATGTGCGCTTAGACCGTGCTTTTAAAGAAAGCTTAATTTTGTCTTTGTGCACTTTAAATGCAGTGCATACTGAAATATCCTCATGAGGACTTTCCCCACAATAAATATATTTTTCAATTTCCTTGTTGCAATCATTATCTTTATGAGGTCCTTCACACTTAATACATTTTGGTTTATTGCTACAGTAAGTAGCTGTGTGTCCGAATTTTTTGCAGTTCGTACAATTCATTACATTTGGAACAAAAAGCCGAACAGGGAGGCGAATTTTATCGACATAGACATGGGACGGCAACGCAGATCCGGCAAATGTCACTCGAAACGAGTCTGATGGGCGATAAACTTTTTTTCCCTCTTCATAAACTACTGAGTACAGTTGTTTGCACTCCAGTATTTTCACACCCTCAAGCATAGAGTTCTTGAAACGACCAACACCATGCTTGAGTAAATCATCTACCGAAAGACTCGCTTCGGTAACAACACCGTCAATTTCGACATCTTTGGAGGGTATGTAAACTTTATACTCTTTATTGAAATGTTCCGAAACACGCGAAAATGTTGAAATGTTCATTCGCGTGTTTCAAATTATTTACCACAACACGAATTTTATCGTTATTTACTTTTATGATCTCTTTGATTGAAGAGAATCGTGATGTCAAACCTTTAGAAATTTGGTAAATGTTTAATGGCTTTGATATACGTCTAAAAAAGACTATCCAAGGCCCAGAAAAGCCCTCCTGATATTTTTTCGTTCGTGGGGGTATAGGATTCATGCTAGGATTTACGTCCATGGATTCATCCATCACATTAAAATTTTTAATCAAACTTTAAAGTAAAAAATGAAACCAACACTACACAGTACTCAATCAAAAGGAAAAGAAAAAACTTCTACCTTGAAATTGTTGTCTATCTCCGTTGCACTGCCGTGTAGATCCTCGTTGCTCTAGATGTTCTTGTTGGATGCTGATTGTTGGATGTGATGCTACTGCTACCTGACATCCAGCACCACTCAATTT
Source organism: Malaya genurostris (assembly GCF_030247185.1). Lineage (NCBI taxonomy): Eukaryota > Metazoa > Arthropoda > Insecta > Diptera > Culicidae > Malaya > Malaya genurostris. The sequence goes on along the minus strand of NC_080571.1, from coordinate 244,402,000 downwards.
CCGATTTACTTTTGTCTTCGCCAGCTGCAACCAGCGCAGGTCACCGGTGTATACCTGCGTGTTGTATGGCAGTGGAAAGACCGAGTTGTCTTGTCTCCTTCTTCCTTGTGCTCCGCACCGATATGCTTCTTCACCGAAGTGCCTTCGCACCGGTGTGCCTTTGCACTCTCCTGCTTCTGTGTGCCTTTGCACTCTCCTGCTCAGCACTTGTGGCTGTATATTGTGGCCTGGGTAGAGCTTGGGAAACGCCCTTTGTTGTTTCCTTCACCAGCTTTTTTTTTTTTTTTTATTCAAGAATATAATGTTTAAGGCACACTGCTTAAGCTCTAAGATGCCAAGGGCTTTTACTGATTTAAAATTTACGACTAACTTAAAACTAGGGTTGTATCATTAAGTAATGTCATATTTGGGTCGCAGTGGTTGACTTTGGCAGATCCAGCCTTCATGTGGTGATCGGCCGGTGAATTGAATATTTCATGAGAGTCTTCCATATGGCGTTGTTGAATATTCATGTTGGCCGCATTCTTCGGTCCGTGTGGGTCCGCGGGAAACACCCCCAGGTTACTCCTTCACCAGCTTGGCCCAGCACTAGGGCTCTCTTATGCAGCACGATTTTACGTTTTAACGGCTGCTGCCAACAGGTCTCTACCTGTAGTTCAACCGTTGTCGTATTTAACGCGTGTAAACTAACCAGCGTTATTAAACTGTACGCTTCTATACACAACCTTCTCGGTTGAACGGCTATTACTGAATGAACACCACACCTTTCTGACCCAGTAAATCGATCTGGTTTTGCAATTGATGGTGATGGTTGTTTCGTATTAACCCTTGATTTTTTCCGTTTAGGATTCTTAATACAAATCCATTTTTCATCATCAGTAACAGTTCGATACAACACTGATTTTCGTTTGTGTCTTTGAATCATAATTTCACAAGTGTTTTTTACCTTTTTTTATAAATAACATGTAAAAAATAGGTATAGAATTCGCTCAAACTTTAGAAAAATTTTCCGAGGCCCAGAGGGCCGAGTGTCATATACCAATCGATTCAGCTCGACGAACTGAGCCAATGTGTGTGTGTGTGTGTGTGTGAGTGTGTGTGTGTGTGTGCGTGTATGTGTGTGTCTGTATGTGTGTTGTCAACTAAGAGGTCGAGATCTCAGAGATGGCTGGACCGATTTTGATCAAACTAGTCGCAAATGAAAGGTCTCCCCGTCACCCAGAACGTTATTGAATGGTTTTGAGATTGGATGTTTACTTTTTGAGTTATACGAAGTTTTATGTCAAAATTTTTAGTTTTCTGACAATATCTGTCACAATTAACCTTGAAACAGAATATGTTTTTAGACTTAGATTCCACAGGGTAGTAGCTATCCAACAAGCCATAGATTGTTAAAATCCGTCTATTTTTAGCGGAGATATCGATATTTTTGTGTAAGCGACTTTTCCCCTTGTTCCAGTTGTAGAAATATTGAGCGCTGTATGATAATGCAATGCTTGGGAGCAACGTGAAACACGATTTTTTATACTGTTACATACGATTGTTTCTAAGTACCACTAAGACTGTGTACAACATCCTTTTTCATGACAGTTTGCCTCGGATCGATTTTAGCACGGTTCGTTTTTGGCAACATAATCGTTCGAATACGACATATGTAAATCAGATGATGGCCATGATGGCTGCATTTTCGAGTTAACAACAATTGCATAATTATATTGATTTAAACTACTGACAGTAATGAATGCTGGAAGAACATGACACCAATATACCATTCGAATCAGTTCGTCGAGATCAGCAAATGCTTGTGTGGAAAATAATTTCACTCAATTTTCTTGGAGATGACTCAACCATTTTCTACAAACTCAGATTCATACGAGAAGTGCTTCCAAACAAAGTTCCTGAATTACGCCTGGATCCGACTTCTGGTTCCTGAGCTACAGGATGATATGTCAAACGAAATTAAAATAGTGTAACTCATTTTTCTTATAGATGGCTGAACCGATCTAAGATTCAAATGAAGGGTCTTAAGATTGTATAAAACATCTTGCTTTTTAGTCAGTCTGCACTGATTTTCGAACATTTTGAATCAAATGTAAACTATGCAACTCCTCAGGTGAATTTAACTGACTTCGGCTACACTGATTTGGAATTCCGGTTCCACTATCAAATCGTTTTCTCAAAAAATTGAATTTCAAAAATAAAAATTCAAATTAAAGGATTTTTGGTCCCATGCAAAATTAATGAATTTTATCCGATTCTGATTTCCGATTCTGGAATTACAGGGTGATGAGTTTTTAAAATTCAAGCCGATATAGAAGATGACAATTCTAAAAAGCTTCAAAGTTGGACTCAAAATTATTGCAATTTCATCATATTTATTTTTGCCATACGAATCGTTTTGGGTTATGCTGGTTCCTGAATACCGGCTTTGGAAGTACCGTAAATAACCGTAAACTCTAAACTGAAACTTTCTTCGACATCTCATGGAATGTTCAATCGATTGTCACACGTTTAGATTCAAATTCGATCCGATTTGCAGCTTCGACATTACAGGGTATTGAGTGATTAAAATCACAAATTGCCGCTTAAAACGACGGTCATTAAAATAATGTCATGAGAACTAAAACACCGAAGAATATTCATGCAAAAAACTCATGCGGATTGATAAATAAAAGTATCATCTCACTGCTAGGTGGATTAAACACGTTTTTTTCAGTTTGTTTATTTTTCATTTAATCCGTGTGGCACATATTTTCCACTTTTTTTTGCTTTTCACTCAGCTTTTGAAAGGTCAGTAATTGTTTATTGTGTTACATTTAGTATTATTAATTGCAATTCGGTATTTTAAATGTTTTTGATGATCTTCCATGTTCTTCATTTATCACATCAAAACTATTATCTCTGAGCCATTTTTACCATCTTTTGCGTGATACTTTTGAAAGAGTAGGATCACCATATGCTTCAAAAAGCATGTGATACAACTTTGCAGTACTTTTCTCTAAATGAATACTAAAATTTTTTTTGCTCTACGCTTACTTTCTGGTACATAATTCAATATTCCTAACAATATGATAACCCAGTGAATGACCACAATTAGGCTAAAGCCGGGTATAAATGAATGATGTATAGTAAATACGTTTGACAAAGGTCATACCAGTCAAACAACAAAACTCGCTCACACCAAACGCATTTGCTTCTTCTCACTCACTTCATATCGGTATACCTGGTTTCGAGGGCATTTTTCATAGTACTTAAGACTGAATAATTTCTTGAATTATGACATTGTTGTATTTGGTTCACATAGTTGTATGCTGATCACCACAAATCTGGAGGATTCAGTCTCCAGTTGGTAACCGGTTATGGCTTATGGAATGGATCTTATATGGGGATTGTTCAATTGACGTGGGTACTTCGATGGTGGCCGTATCCTTTGTTCCTGTGGAGCCGCGGGAAACACCTCTATAGAGAAGTAAACGTTGTGTAGAACGGAGTGGAACAAGGTGTTTTCTGACGAGAGACATTAAAAAATTCATTAAATCAGATTGGTCTTTCATAAATATCACCTTCTACGTAATGCACGCACATTAGAAAACGAAAATGGAACAATGCGAAGGGACCCAGACGAACGATATTGACCGTCCAGTTAAAGCTTTCAAATGTTCCCGTATTTTCCCCAGGAAATATTGGGGATGCTTACCTGGCTTCATTGCCCGGAGAGCTTCTATTGAACTCAGACTGTCCGTGACAATAAAGTAATGGTCTTTGGGCAAGGTTTCAATGATCTCAGGGGTGTATTGAATAGCAGCTAATTCTGCGACGTAAACTGGAACCGGATCATTGAGCAGACCCGTTGATGTTTGATCCGTCAGTGTAAAATATCTTTTCACAGTTGGCTGTTCTAAATTTGTTATAAAAAATATTATGGGCTACATCCCTCCCATGGTTGGTGGGCTTGATGGTATTGCAAACATCATCAGATACAGATATGTGTAGCAGCTTTTAGCTTCATTATTGAATTAAATGAATAAGATATGGAACGACTTGAATAAGATGTTGATTGCATTACGCTCCAACATCCGGGGGTGGAGAGGCCGGTAGGGCTCAACTGAGCTCTTTTCTATGCTTGATTTTCATACTACCGGCCCTCATTACCAGTGTGAAGTGGAAATTATGTGGAGTGAACGTATCCCAATTGAGCTTCACACGATGACAACAAATGAACGGTAAATCGAGTCCATCTTTGACGTTTATGGGTGGTTTGTGTACCATGGAATACTGTGGAATGAGATAGAATATTGTAGAATAGACTAAAACAATACAGACTGAACAAATGAGCAAACCACTGATAGCTGTCGAACGATGTTCATCCAGTTCATTTTTTGAGGTTGTGTCGTTTTCATGTGAGACCTGATGGGTGAGATGATCTGTGAATGAAGTGTAAGAGGAAGTGTATGCAAGAACGGTAATAAAGGGTTACCGTACCCTCCTTTATCTTAGCTCCATTAGTCATCTCATATACGGAAACCATTAGTTAGAGGGGGATCTGTTGTCTCTGTTCGATATATTGACTTCAAAAGTAAGATGAAATTAGGAGCATTCGCTTCAAGTTTTCGCGTGGCTATAACAACAGTATTGAACATTTTTCGAACTACTATTTCTGAGGTAGTGCTTCACAAATCCGAAGCAAAGATATTGTATTCGATTTTATTACAATGCATTAATTGGAAGTCGAGTAATCGCTAAAACAACATGGTGACTCTAAAAATGAGATGATTATTTGTACATTAACCCTAGTCAGAATCTATTAGAATAGAAACAGTTGCTCAATTTTACGAGTATGTTTGTGGGCATATGTATATATGTAAATAATTACTAAGTCAACATTTCTATTCCATATGAAATTAATTCATACTGAGAAAACTGAAAAATCGAACTAAGACAAGCTCTTAAACTTGGAAAAGAAGAATGATGCAGAATGAAAGAAATATTAGAAAAAAAAAATGAAACGAATAAACAACGCAGGAGTATAGCAAAAAGATAAGTATGTAAACAAAAACATCAAGTACCCAACAGGTAAACTGATTTAAAATATTATTATTATTGTTATTACTATTACCATTATTACATTATTACATTTATATTACAATTATTAGTATTACATTCCATACAGACCATTACAAGAAGTGCTAAGAAACACGAGTACTCAATTTACATTATCACAAAACCAGATCTATGACCATTTCCATTACAATAACAACAACTAAACTATAAAACATAACCACACATTATAAGGACAATTTTATACATTCTTTTTGAATCAGCACAAAAAAACAGTGACCAAGTGGGCACCATAGCCTAGGTATGTGTGTTGATTTAAAATAGAAGCTCATAGAAGCAAATCTTACCAAGAATCCAGTGTAGAACTGAAGCAAGGGACTGCTGCCACTATGACTACTTACAAAAAAACTTTTAGGGGCTACTTGAGGGCGTACGTGATCCGGAATTCCACGAATCTCTTCTCTCATCCAGGAAATGAACACGGTTGGAAACAAACGAAGAAAGAAGGATTAATATTCTGAGCCATGTAATCAAAATACAAGGACATGAAATGAGTCTGAGAATTGAGCTCGACAAGTCGGGAGTCGACTGCATGCAACCTAAGGTGATACTCAAACAACGATTCTGAATTCTTTCCAGTTTGATAAATCCGGCTATTGTACGAAAAATTTTTGTTTCCGAAATATTTGCATGTGAAGCTCTGAGCTGTGGCTACCCATTTGAAGAGCCCATGCTGACTATTTATCCAGGGTATCTTGTAATGATCCTTGTAGATCGACATATTTGGGTCCTATAATAGACACAACGCTGTCGTCGGCAAGTTGTCTTAGCGTGCAAACCAGCCATAAACGTGTACTCGTCTTGCGGAGGAAGTTCTTGTGTTGTTTCTAGTCTTTCAGACACCGAAATTGCGTAGTATTTTTAATCAATATTCCATGTTAGGTCATACGAAACATTGTATGTCTCCGATGGTCTTAATCCGCAGGCGTTTAAAATTACGATAGATAGATGATCGCTACTATGGGGATCGGAGACCATCTTCCACGTGCAAACTCCCGTATTCAACCGAGCCATGCCATGCCTAATAGCTATAGTCCTGGGGTGTCCTTTGCTGTATCAAGCATACGTCTCCACATAACTCGGTCCATGGCTGCTCGTCGCCAGTCTCTCAAGCCACGGATGCTTCGTACATCACCCTCTACTTGATCGATCCACCTTGCTCGCTGCGCTCCGATTCTTCTTGTCCTAGTCGGATTAGATTGAAGAACCATTTTCACTGGTCTGCCGTCCGACATCCTTATGACATGCCCAGCCCATCGTAGACGTCCGATTTTAGCTGTCCGTACGATAGGTGGTTCTCCTAGCATCTGTTGCAATTCGTAGTTCATAGGCTGTCTCCACGTTCCGTCTTCCATCTGCACTCCGCCATAGATGGTCCTCAGTACCATTCTTTCGAGAATAATAAGGGCACGTTGGTCCTCTGCCAACATAGTCCAGGTCTCGTGGCCATAGAAAACAAACGGTCTAATTAGCGTTTTGTAGATGTTCAATTTCGTGCGGTGGGGTACTTTTCTCGATCGAAGGGTTTTTCTGAGTCCAAAGTACGCACGGTTTCCTGCCAAAAAACGTCTCTAAATTTCTCTGCTAGTGTCATTACTGAGGCTCTTGGGGAATATAGATGGAAGCAATACAAAGGTCCCTGCCTTTGATTGTAACATGCCATGCGACAGCTTCAATACCTGGTATCGAGGGGAGGTTAATTCGATTGAAAGAATACCACTTTTTGATCCCCAAAAATATTTCTCCGTTGAGATCATCTCGATCCAGGCGAATAATGGGAAAATCGTGAAAGTTTAAGGGTACTTCAGAAGTTAGCCAAGTTTCGCACAATGCAAATGCGATTATTTACTGGTAATTTAAAAGGATCTACTTTTGGGACGCTACTTCTACAATTCCACTGTATAACAGTGATTCATATATATCGAGTTCAAAAAGGAAATAATGATATAACAGTGATTGTAATCAAGGATGGCTTTTATCGTATCAAAGAACGTTCACTGGCAACTCTTCACACGATTAAATCAGTGCCATCAAAGAGAAACGGAAATCATCGCAACAACACAAACCCGGCAAGGTTTATTTAACATAGAATCGACACAAGTGCGGGAGCGAATTTCTCTCGATGACATTTGTGAGAATCAAAGGTTAGGACGCTGCTGTGGGGATTCTCTCTGAAGCAACAAACGGTTGCTTATTCTCGTTTCGCGATCCGATTCTATACAGGCAGTTGATAATTGCGATAGAATCATTTTACTATTGCCGCTTATTCTAACTATGTGCATATAACCTTTGTATAAGTTGTGTCTATGAAAATGTCTGTGAATGCTCCACACAAGGGTTTTGAAATATTGCAACCTAGTATGAGAATCATCAAGTTGAATCATCGATTCGATTTTCTGCAATAATTGTCAACTTGCGATTCTCTCTTGGGAAATTCCACACAGCAACGATCATTATCAGACTGTACATTTTTTTAAGGGCGTGAAATACTCAGAGTATGAAGTGGAGCGAAGAAATGTAGCAAAATTCTCTCACGGTTCATGCATTGAGAGACTCGAGTTCTTGTAGCATCTTCTACCGGATTAAAAATGTTGTATACAATATAGATAGCAATATAGCAGCTTCTGTCAAATTTTCGGCAATCACCAACACTGATTGTAATATGATTTAACTTTCTTTTAATACGCTTTAACGGTTGATCTGAGTTATTTGAAGTCTTCGTGATAGTTTCTCAGTTTAACAAGAAGATTATTTTTAAGTGACAATGTTCCAGAACTCTCTGTAAAGACACAAAAAAGTCTAACTCTTTAACTTGGAAAAATAGGTTTTTGGTGTCTTCGACAATGTATACCACTAACTCACTTCAAAACCAATAATTATGTTGAGAACATAAACTCTCTATCTCATAGAGTTTATAAGATATGTACAATTCTATTTTATGCAAACAAAAAAGTAATTTACATGGTATTAACATTTTACTTTTTTGTTCCCTCACAGTAAGTTGCTTGTCATTTGAAAAAAAATCTACTAAGCTTAAAAACTATCAAGAAGACATCAAAAAACTCAAATCAACCGTTATAGCATAATTAAAGAAAGTAAAATCATATTACGATCACTAGCAGCAGATATTAGAGATGATCGGGTTTCGGGTATTTGCACCCAAAATCCAACCCGAAACCGAGCCCGAACCTGAATCCGACGGGTATTGGTCGGGTTTGGATACTGAAATAGATATGTTTGTCAGGTTCGGATCGGATACGGGTTCCGATTTTCTTATTTTCAACAGGTACGGGTTAAAATATTTTTTCGAATTTAGGAACTTTTTTCTGGTAAGGGTCGGGTTTTCTGGTAATTTTTTTTATCGGGTACAGGTCGGGTTTGAAAAAATGCTTACTCGATCATCTCTACCAGATATATTGAGGAAAGAGCCATTGTTCGGATCTTGTGTCGATTTTCCTTTAATAACTTTTTCAATAAATGTCGGATTGTTTTGCAGTTTTCGAAGGCTTTATTTATCGTTGAATTTTCTTACGGAAATAACACATGCACTGATGTTTAGAGTCTATAGGGTTATCTCCAGACGATTTTTTTTGTGTAAAAAGTCAGTTTTTACAACCTAATTCCCGGGCGCGATAATTCGTGGCCAACGTTTGTCTTGCTTGACACATCTTCAACATTCTTTAAACTGCCAAATCTGCCGGCTTGAGAGAAAGATTTTTCAACGGAACGGATTTGAGTTATAAACACTAGTGACGCAGTTAATTCACTAAGCATCAACCAACTGTCATTGTTTCTTTTGTTTCGTTTTGTTTTTAGAGCAAGCCAACATACTTTCAGAAACCACTTGTACAAGCTTCTTTACCAACCAATATGCCAGGAAGAGAATTCCAAATGCCACTGATGCAACATCTAATAGTAGATACTGGTACCAAGGTAATCTGATGGATGCTGATTTCAAGAATTCTGCTCCATGATGACGCATTACATACTCTATCCAAAACACAGCCTCTCTAAGCGGATCTTGCGGATTATCCCGAAACATTTGCGACAGACGATTTGCATTCCACTGGAAAGTTGGGTTTTCTACGATTTGCATGATTTTCCCTTGGAATTCCTCTACAGATATGTTGGCAATCTTCAAAGTGAGACTGACACCGGCATTTTGAAACTTAAGAGCATTCGCGTGCTGGTCACCGTAAAATGGAGCGAATAGCATTGGTCGGCCCCAATAGATCGATTCCTGCGAACCAAAGATACCTCCGTGGGTCACGAATAGTTTGATGGCGGAATGAGCAAGTATATCATTTTGAGGTAACCATTTTCGGACCATTACATTTTCCGGCAGCACGGGCACTTGATCACTTTCCCATTTCCAGAGAAACTTGTACTGGTGCAGGTTTTTGAATACCTCCAGGAAAACACGTAACGTTTCGGCCGGCATGGCCGAGCTTCGCAGGAATGTTCCAAAGTTTATGTAAATGGCTCCGGATGCTGACGAGTCCAAGAAATTCTGAAAGTTAGATTAAACAAAAGAAGTGATTATTTATTCCATTCTCATGACGTATTTGTCTTTCACGACCAACGTATTTTTTTTTACATTAGGACTTATAGCTTGAAGAGCTTCCAGAACACAAAATTGAAGAAATTTAACTATACATACCTTGACATCCAGTGGTAAATCCTTGGCCGGTTTGATATGTACTCCTGCGATATCAACCATTCCGATCATTTTTGGTCTCGGTCTGAACGACATGATATGACTGTTGGTCAGTGTCACACTGACGTTCATATCTAACTCCTCTACCGTTGGCATAGATTGTGCCAAATATCCACTGTTTGCAAAGTATTTCCGGGCCATAGCATTCTGTTCAGGAAGGTAAACAAATTTCCTATTTGCCCAATCATATACCGTCACAATCACGTTGTAGCATCGCTCCAAAAAGCTCATTTCGTCGGTAAGCTGGGTGAAGAAATGCGGCACGAACGACAACGGTGTAATCATTCCAAACGATCGATCGATATAATCCGTGTAGCCTAGCGTATCTGCAATAAATTGAATCGATATCTAAACAAGTATTCGCTGGGTGGTAATTTGTCTCTTACTTATTGTGACAATCGGAGCGCGATATTTGTGTCCGAACATAAGAAACGCCTCCTGGACGAACTGTTCGGCAATAATCAGATCAAAAGTAAGACCTTCCTCTCGGAGAAACATCTGCACGTTTTCCGTTTCAAATGCATGCGCCGTGGTAGCTAATCCCAGCCACCAAAGTATTTTCAGCTTGTAGAAGGGGCTACTGAACTCTGTCGAGCGATAGTACGATTCCATTGGCAGATCCCCTTCGAAATCAAACATAGGGCTAATCAATACTTCTCGGTAACGGTCACTGTGGTTCGAGTTCTTGAGCCGGTAATTTGTGATGGCCGTAATCTCGTGACCTCGCACGAGCAGTTCATCCACAATGTGCTCGAACGTCAACCAATGGCTCATGCCGGGAAAGGAAGAAACTAATAAAATTTTCGCTGCCTCGATTTGGATTTCCCGAACGAAGAAAACCGTGAGCACGGTGATCGCCGTTTTTAAATTCTGTAGCGATAAAGGAAACATTTAATAAATTGTTTGCAAATTGTGATACCACTTACCATTTTTGTTGTGATTGATTTCAGTCACGTGAAGATGAAGGGAAGAGTTTTTGAGACGAGCATTTAGCTGTAACTGACCTGCTTCACTTGCTACCGATGATGATCGACTCACTGTAGCCGACTTGAGGAGAGTAGTAGTGGTAGAACATAGTTTCTTGAACGTTTTCTTTGGTCTTCATTCGTCACTTCACCGGCAACATGTGTATGTTAAATCGACTTCAGTTGTTTCAAACGCGATCAATTCATCTCTTGTACTGTGCCGTTCTATTGGATTGGTTCTGAAGTGAATATTTCTAGCGAGCGGCTTTGCGAACTGCATAAATCTTTATGTTACATTTAGAATGTTGTGGATATTTTTAACGAAGCATGAAGGGATGAATTCAGGAGAAAAGGTTCTACGTGTCTTTGTTTTTTTATTGACGATTATCCGTTATAACTACACAGGAAAAATTTCCTAATCGTTGTCATGATTAAAATATCATCACCACTCGTTTTTTTTGTTATGAAATTGTGACAACTAATCATGATTGTATGATTGAAATGATCCAAAGTATGAATAATAATTAACGCTCGTATCCGTAATGTATTTTACACTATAGTACTGTATTTGCGACCCAAATACTGCGCACTGTTTTTATCCTCAAATTTTCTATATTTTAATTTGTACTGTATTTTCCCATTAACATGTACCGTATTTCTCACATGTAAAAATAAATACATAATTTCAAATATTTCACACTTCGAATTTTGATTTGCGTCTTAGAAAATGTCAGAAAGAACATTTGCTTAGGAAATTATTACCGTAATTAACTAATTGTAATAGTTATTCAACATTTGCGATCCTCCCGAAGTTACATTTTGTTTCAATAAACGTTACCTACACACCAAATTTTCATATTTTGTTTCTGCTGTTACTACTTCAGTTATTGAAGTAGTAAGTAACAAAAGCCAACGAAAATTTGGATGGTGTTGCCTTTGGAGTTGATTTGGCCGGTCTTCCACCGGCTTCAGGGCATTGAATACGCTACTGCAGTTGAATTTATAGACTTCTTACACACTAAGCAACGTTTAATGGCATTGAACAGTGCATTACAGTTCATTTTCCTTGACTTTGACGATTTGTTTGGAGTCACCATGGCTAACAGAACCAGAGAACTGAAGTTTTTACTTATTTAACGGATGTATTGAAGCTGTCAATTTGTCCACGTGTTGCATATCACCAAAGATGCTAAGTTTAGCTAGCCAAAACAGCAGAGCAAAAACTAGCAGAGATTAAGTTTAGCTAGCAAAAACAACAAGATCGTGCCAATTTTCAAAAGTCTGTGAATTCTGACGAATGTCGGCAAACAATCGAAGTTTCAAAAGTCTGTAAAAAGTCTTTAGACGAAAAAAGGTTTACAGGTTAACTACGAAATTTTTTATTTACAGACAAATTTGCAGATTTGACATCTCTTTCACGATTTGTCGAAAAAATGGAGTGTTGGTAACAGTGCAGTAAAACTTCATTCAATTCAATTGAAACTGAATGTGGAACACATTGACGATCTCTCTAATGCAATAAACTTCACTCTCTGACACACACAATGTTTGCTGACGGCCCGATCGAGCAGCATTCAGTTCATTACTCGTTTCTCTTCAATCGAGACTCAGTTTGATTACCGTCAGTTGATCTCTTGAAGTAATAAAATATGTCTTTCAATAGTGTGAGAGCGGCCTTCAAATGAGCACAGAAAGAAATGATGAAACTTACACGGCATGTAAACCGATAATACTATGAAATAGACGTCAGTTGAAACGAAAATCTGATTTAAAACCATGATTGATGTAAAATTACATTAATATTCATTTAGTTTTTCATTGAACAAGGCTGTATATTTACAAACCGCTTAGTTTTGTAATGTAATATTCCATTCAATTGCCTGCTCCAAATATGTGCATGAAAATAAATGTAAATTTACAAAATATTTTTATCTGTGAGGTTCATGTGAACATTCGAATTGGTTCAAGATAATAGATGAAAGACTAATCAGATAGCTGAAATATCAATCACAGAATACACATAAATTAATAGTTTCCTCCTTCAGTTTCAGTTGCTTTACTCCATTTATAATTCTATTCGTTCGAATCTGCTTACTACCAAGAGCGAAGACAATGAAGCAGCTATACTACTTGGCACTTGAAACTGAGCAAGCAAAAATTTAAATGACTAGGTATGATTATTCAACTGACGATGAATTCTGGGAGCTTTACTTGAAAATGTCAGCAAAAGTCAAATGAATTAGTAGGGATACGCTGACGGTCAACGGCCATAAATTTCATTTTCATCTTATATTATTCGATTGAAAATGAAATTTTACCGCACTGGTCGGTAGCCTAACACCTTGGAAAATTACGAAAAAAAAAACTTTGGTTGCGAAAGTTTTGATAGCATCCGGTATTAAATCACGAAAAAGGTCGATTTCATCTTATAAATATTCAATCTACTCACCTTTTCGATTGATACTCTTCAATTTATGATACTGTTAAAAAAGTTAGAACTTTTGTGGCGATTTTTATGCAACTAAAATTTGTTTTGAACGCAGCAAAAAGTAAAAGCGTCTTTTTGCTTTGGTATTCGGCACAAAAAGAACGTGCTTCTATTACACACACATGATATTTGTCGGAATGACACTATCTGCTTTCTGTCAAAAGTTATGGTGGGTTGCCGGCAATCAAACACCTAACCCTATATTCGAGCTTGATTATTGGTTACATTCTGAAAAGAAGTGCGGTTAGAAAAAAGCGCTTGTCGCAGTTGTCGTTTACGTCACTTAGCTTATTGAAATGGGTTCAGCCATCTCCAAGAAAATTAAGCGGTAAGAAGAATGTGTTTTGTCATTTACGTCACTTATACCATTATATTCTAGGTAACAGAAGTGATAACCATTTGATCTTCGAGCTTGATAAATGGCCCAATAACAACTTTCAAACCAGCCTAAGTTTGTTGAAATCGGTTCAGCTATCTTCGAGAAAATAGGACGCGAAAAAATTAGTTGCATGGTCACACACAGACATTTTCCGACAATGGAAAATTCGGTTGAGCGGAAAATGGAAAAATCTCCTGTCCTGATTTATTATGAATTTTCCGACTTGCGGAGATGAAACACCATTGCGATCCACCGTGTTTCAATGATATTCCGAATTCAACCATGGTCGTTGAATGCTCCAGGATAAACTTCATGAGGAAAATTCAGATTCAGATGTTGTGACAAGAGAACATTGATACTGTTCGTGACCTTATTTCGATAAATGGAAATGAGATTCAGGCATATCTGAAGATTGAGGACAGTACTCGAAAAAAATGCAACATACAAAAAGGATATTAAAACTTTAATTTTCATTTGGATATTTTCGAAACTCTTAGGAAATAAATGAACTCACATTAGCTATATCTTTGCAAACTTGGTTTATTAAACCTCCTAAACTACCCGCTTCTTGGACTTAGCACTACCCATCAAATTCGGTACAACACTAGCGCCATCTTCCTTACACAACATCACCAATTCTTTCTATAATTCCGGTGTTGATAGGAAAATTCTCAATTAATAACTTCCAGAAATGCTCCTTTAATACTCCTTATCGTTAGAGTTGGAAAAAATACCGATTTACATAGTTTGAACTCATGTCCTCGTTTGATGGACCCCGTTTTAGATTTCGCAACCGGTTGTTTAAAAAAGGAATGCTAGATGAGGTTTCTATGAAAATAATCAGTTTGGAAACACATTAATAATGTTAATTTTACAGCTTTCACTACGCAGTAGCAATTTGCAATGCTAAATATGTGAAACAAAACATTCCGCACCAAATAGTGATTATAGCAACAAAAAATTTGTTTTCCTTCCAGTTAGTTGATACTGATGATGACAATGAAGAGGCAAATGTGCACTCAATTTCTCGGAAATTGAAAAGAAAAAAAAATTTAAAAGTCCCCGAAAAGTTGATTCAGCCCCGACTTCCGGTTCCGGTATTACAGCGCTAAAAGTGAACTTCTTCAATTTCATGAGTATTTTTTCAAAAGTGATAGCGAAACGAGGGTCGAATTTTTATAAAACTTACTGATAAATTCATCCAGTTAGCAGACCTTGTTGGTTAGTGGATATATAAATCTCCTTTGGGATTATAAGCCCCCGGTTTTTGCTCCCGAATGATCCGGTAATAGTGAAGAAAAGCTTCTAAACGGAACTCAATTCGATTTCTTAGTAACGGTTCAACCGAGCTCCCAGTGTCCTAAAAGAAACTGTACCGTTTCATCCAGATTCAACTTCTGGTTCCGAAATTATAATGCGATAAGTATTAAAACTTTCAAACTGTTATACAAAATGGTGCAAACCCGGTACGCATCGGTACGTGCTGGTACGGAAGAAGAGAACACCACCGCCAAGAACACAGTGTGCTTTGTTCAATTTTGTGGAGCGTGCATGTTTGCCACATTTACATCTATATTAACTTGACATAATTGTTTACAAATTGAAAAGGTTATGGTAGTTATTACCCAATGAAAGTTTTTGATTTTATTCAAGTTTAAAACAAAAATTTTCTAGTGATGTTTTTAAAAATATGAATGAACTAGATGAATTAAAAAATGTTTTTTCGTTCTATCTGCCATACTTCCCGTAAAGTGGCTATGATTTTTCGCAATCGTCTCACCGTGTACAATTAAAATCGAACACTGATAACAGACATTCGTACCGGCACCGTAACGGTTGAAATCTCATGCTCGGGGCTGATGGACTCGGTTATGTCAAAACCAGCTTTCGGTATCGGTTTTCGTTTTCTTTACCGCGTGGAAATAGTTCGTAAATGCGGTATTGTACTTTATTCATCAGCACATACTCGTGTAGGCGTGGTTTTTTAACCCAAACAGAAAAAAATAATGAAATTTACACATGTAATTCAATGATACTTTGAATAGACATCAATTGAATCAAAAATTTGATTGAAAACCATCATCGATGTAAAAGTAAATTAGAATGCCTTGATTTTTCAATGAATTATGCAACATAGTTTAATTTACGTTTAGTTTTGCTTTTAAAGTATTTTGAAAAGTGAAGATCTGAGGAGTAACTTTGTATTCAATTTTCTGCTCCAAGTATGTGCATGAACATAGATGTAAATATTTTTATCTGTGCGCTTCTGCTGACCACCCATCATTTGAAAATTGATAATTTTAATCGATTTTTGCATACAAGAACATATAACTTTCGGACTAATGTTATGCATTGACAATGCTGGTCAGAGCATTGTCAATGCATAACATTAGTCCGAAAGTTTTGAATGCATCATATTTCAATACTTACATTAATTTTTTTTTCGTTTCGCTTTTAGCTCATCAGTGCGTCAGAAGTTTATGTTGAACTGCTAACGCCACCTAACGGTTCAACATAAACCGCTGAGCAGACGTAAAGTTAATGCTATTTACATATACACTTATAACACCGAAGTGCTATGTCTTTACTGACGTACCGAAAGAAACGAAACTAAGTGACGTCGTTCTGGCCGTCAACAGATAGTAATATTTAGAGATTTGGTACCACGTTGGTATCGGATTTGTGCTAAGCACACGTAACTATTTTCATTTTTTACGTTTCGCTTTCAGCTTATCACGAAACATGGAATTCTAATGCAACCGACCAAATAAACTCGTTGAATGTTTACTTTTCTCCTGTAGAAAGACTATGCAATCACTGTGAAAACTGACTTTAGAATGTAGGTCTGGAGGGGCGAGTGTCATATACCATTAGACTCAGTTCGTCGAGATCACAAAATGTCTGTGTGTGTATGTGACAAATAATGTCACTCGTTTTTCATTGAGAAACGCTGGTGACGTGGATTGCTCTGGTTTTGCACTTTCGAGCAGAAATGGCAATGAAACACCGTCAAAATATTGCATTTCTGCTCAAAAGTGCAACATCAGAGCAATCCACGCCACCAGTGTTTTTCAATGAAAAACGGTATCAGAGATGATCGCACCGATTTTCACAAACTCAGATTAAAAAGAAGGGTCTTATGGTTCCATAGCCCGCTATTGAATTTTATCCTGATCCGACTTCCGGTTTCGGAATTACAGGGTGATATGCACCAAAAAAAGAAAAAAATGTCACGCACTTTTCTCAGAGATGACTGAACCGATTTTCACAAACGTTGATTCCAATAAAAAGTCTTATGATCCCTTAACTCTCTATTGATTTTTATCTTTATCCGATTTCTTGTTTCAGAATTATAAGGCAGAATGTGCCATTCTATAAGAAAATGCGTTCTTAATTTTCTCGAAAATTCCTTAACCGATTTTTACGAACTAAGATGAAAATAATAGGCACTAAAATTTTTTTAAACTCCTAGAAAAATTAATCCAGAACCGACTTGCGATTCCGGCATTACAGCGCGATAAGTGAAAAAATTTCAATTTCATGAATATTTTTCCAAAAGTGACGAAACGAGGTGCAAGATAAAATCGCGTCTACCCTGTATGATAAATCGTTTAATTTGTTCGTCGATTATGTTTCTACAAATGTACCATTCATTAGAATCAGACTAAGTAACATGCGCATGCTTGGAAGCTGAATTTATCGATACATATCCGGACGGCATCTTCAGTCTAGAGTGCATTCATTCCGGTCTTTAGTCGTAGCAGATCGGTTGAATTGAACGGAAGCTTGTCATCTTCGCGTTCCACGATTCCCGCGGGGAGTGTGGAAGATTGTTTTGTTGTGCTGCCGGTCCTTGTTTAACGCACGCCATGTATCGTGACTTGTGATGCGCGAACGCATCTCCCCTGATTGATTCCGTCTCGTTCACACATGTCACACTGATGGCTTAAGTGAGTACTGCGAGGGAGCCGCGACACGCACGACTGCCTTGTACCGTACAAATGTGTCCGGACGTCGAATGTGGGTGCATTGTGAAAAGTAATTGTGACCATGTGAAGTTTTCATGATTTGCAGTAAATGTCATAATGAGCATAGTTATGATTTGATAGCAAATGAACGCTCCGAACGAGTATTTCATAAAGGGAAAGGAAAAAATTGGAGTGATAAATTTACAGTGTCACCAATTTTCTTTAACGTCGATGTGAGTTTCCCGAGAGGATTTGAAGCGCCAAAGTGTACACACATGATTCCATCATCGCCGGATTTTTATGAATAAGAAAAACGAAGAAAATAAACAATTCAGTGAAGGAAGCATTCGCGGCCGGCTTGCGATAGTTACTGCGCGACTCAGCGGAAAGTGAGGGAGTATCTTGCTTCTATGTATGCGGTTGGTACAGAGAAAAACCAAAACGAGGAGTCAGCCCGACTGAGTCGGCAGTGAGAGCAGTGTACTACTCAAGATTAAGTGGAAAACTGCTGTGGCGGCGTGCGGTTAACGAAGAAAATGGTGCTTATGGCACTTACCGCGGGTTTATTTCTGTCCCTTTGACGGTGTGTAAATTAATTCTCCACAGAACGATGTCGCCTTCTGAAACTTGTGTCATAATTCTTAGTAACGAAAGTGAAAGTCTTCCGAAACTACGAATTTTATCGAAAATTGTCTGCTTGGGAAGTGCTGTCTTCCGAGTATGAAAGAATAAAAAAAAGTGGAAAATGTATTCTACGAAAATAGAATGTCAAAGCGGCACAGCGAGTGCCTAGTGATGATTCACGCATGAATCAGGAATATAAATGAAAAAATCATATCTTATAGTGAATGTATAACTCAAAAGAAGTGTTATCGATATATTCTAAAGTTTTTAGCTATAACTATCGATGAAAAGACTGAAAAAAGTGTTTTAAAAAAATAAAAGAGCATGTACTATATCTAGAATTTCATACAATAATTATTTTTCTTCCTCGTATAACAAACCACAAAGAGCTTAAATTTTACTATAAAAACTTGTGGTATTTCGGTTTTCGATCATTGTTAGAACCATCATGAGGAAAACTCGTATACCCAGATATTCATAAAAATTATTCGGCAAAATAATTCTTGAGACTTTTTGATAACCAAACCGATCTACCAAGAACTGAAGGAACCTACCTTTAAATTATCGGCAAATGTTGCTCCGGACGCAAATTTTCCTAGGTACGCCGCTTACTAAATGCAACAATGAAGTCTTATTTAATTAGTATTCTATTATCAAGGCAATACAAATAAGATTCTTTTGCTGTTGCGTCATTTTGGATTAAGTTGGTGTGAAGAAAATTTTTTCTTGTAGCCTTAAACACAACAAGAGATATTCACGATTGAGATTTATCCATTCCTGTACAGGGTGCTTCGTAAAAAAGGCGCTCCGTGTTAAAGTAAGTCGTATCCACGACAAGAAACTTCACAGTTGCCAGCAGCAGCGAAACATTTCATAAGGACACATAAACCAATGAGAGATTCACTTTGTTTACTTTCTCTTCTGTTAATAACACCTAAATTTTCACGTTCACTTACCAAATTTGCATATAGAATGAAAGAAAATATCTCCAGCTTTGTAGTAGTATCATACATGTAACGAACAATTGCGTAATAGCGCAGGTATAATCGAAAGAGAAAGTAAACAAAGAGAATCTGTCAATTGTTTTAAGGCCCTTTTGAAATGTTCACGTTGAAATGTCCTTTAATTTAATGCAGATGTAATGAAAAATAAAATATCTGACACTACTTGCACACCCTGAAGTCAACAAAACGTATTTAAACCAAAACACAAAAAATTCAATAAAAAAGCCGAGAGAAGCTTGTGAATATTTTCTAATTAGAATTTATCACACTGTATATCTCTAAACCTCCAAATTTCACTTCCGATTTGCTTATTTCAACAGATAAGTAATTCTCGTAGTTGTTTGGTAAACGATTAATAGCCCCGCATTTTGCTCCAATGCAAACGACACAAACGCTCATGTTTGAAGCGAGACTTGCACTGTGAACGTCCCGCAGCGGAACTGATTTCTGTGCGGTTTGAATTAATGCTGAATCAATTTTTGTGAAATGATTTCCTCCCACAAATGGGTAATCCTAACAGCTTGCAAATTAGCAACATACTGAATTTTGATGTCGATTATTTCATATCGGATTTACTTATTGCAACGAGTGAAACTATCAAAATGTACTACGGAATTCATTCTTGGCTTTCAGGAATCTTTTTGGCTTGTGGAATTTTATCCAATATTGAACACTATAAGATACATTTTTTTCGAATGCAAATCAGTCAAATGCTGAATTTGTTTGAACTCGTTTGGTGAGAAGTTCGCACTGCAAACGGTGCGCTAAAATGTTTAATCTCAATTCCGATTTGCATATTTCAACAGATATGTAATTCCAATAGTTCTTCTGTAAATATTTATAGCCCTTAAAAGGGCTGATTTGTAGAATTTTCCGGGTCGTTGTTTACTTTTCGGTGTGTTTTGTTCCAGTAGTTGAGTGCTGATGCTATTGCTCTTGTTTGAAAAAAAAAACTAACACTGCGAACGGTGCACAAAACAAATCCGTCCCGCAGCAGAACTGAATGCTTCATTTTGAACCTGGAACTGAATTCTGAACCTGAACCAACCGAAACAATGCAAGAAATCATATCAACATATCAATATAATGTTAGATAAACAAGAGATATTCACGATCAAAAATTTATCATTCTTTCAAGGGGTAAATTTTGAAAAGGCGCCCAAAATAGGTCGTATTCACGACAAAAATAGTTTAAACCAGTAGACATAATATTAAATCTAGGAACGATTATTGCTGTCAATATTAATTAAGTTCCAAATTTTTTTTTTTTTAATTGCTCAGTACATTAATTCAAATCAATTATTTAACTTAATGAAAACTAGCATTAGCGTTGGAGACCACCCGTGTGTTGCTAATCCTTTGTTGATCAGAATCAATTAAGCTTGCAAATTGTTTATCTGTAACAACTTGCTTGGGATTAGCACACAGTTTCACATTTGTAAGTCGCATTGATCCCTGCCTGACGTCGGCCACGTCCGAATACAGATCTACTTGGGAAGGAAGGGTTGTTAGTTTAATGCATGTTACTACTAGAAACCGAGGAATCCTTTGCATTTCCACATGCACAACAAAAGGAGTTGTTTGTTAGTGAATTTTCAAATAATATCAACATGTGTTTATTGCTATGAGTAGCCGGCTACCGAGAATACGTTGCAATATTATCGTGTTTTGTATTAATATGTGCTTCCTACTAAAATACTAAATTCCTTTCGAAACTTTTAAAACTCCGGACAGCCGGCTGTCGGAAGGTTCACCACCAATTCATACATTTAATTGATTGCGTTTTGTTTTATTTAATAGATAGCCGTAATACTGGCAAGATATCACTTGATCACCATCATTCGACGCGACACGAAGTAATGTCGGTATCTACTCCCTCACTAAAATTATAAAATACCAAATGGAACCAAGGTCGCAAGAAATATCTGCACGGTTAAAAACTTCATTGCCCTTAGTGTTTAACCAGAAGGAAAATTGATCCATTGGTCAAGCATTCCCCGAATAGTTGACGGATTTTAGTCAAGTAAGAAGAAATATTAGGCATTGAAAATTACAAAAAAATGAAATATATCTAAGGAACGATCTCACCTGTATCCTATTTCTACTATTCGCATTGCTATAAAAAAAACATTGTGGCCGCGAGATGACACACCATTACTGAAAGAATAAAATAAAATAAACACTCGCGTATGGGTTTGCTGCAGATCAATTTTAGATTTTCAGTCAGAATCACAGGATCGACTTGTTAGTTTTCAAACATTCCATAAATTTTCTATTGATTCTTCTTTAAATTTTACTGTCTTGACACAATGACATTAATTCGATGAATATTCAACTCAGTTAAAATAACTACAAAATACATTTTACCAAAAACAATCTATCAACATAAGTCAATAATTAAATTGCTGGTTGGAGTCAAATCATTTCCACTGGTTAGTAGAATGTAATAGAATTAAAGTGGAGTGAGTCGCTGTAAATAAGTGACAGTACATTAGTTGTCCTAAACATTATTGAAATAAATCTGGAAATCAAACATTTTTTTCGCAAAAAAACTGATTTAGGTTGTTCCGTGTGAATTTCTACAACCCATTTTCCGGTTACTAATATCCTAAAAGGACATCATCCTTCAAGTTTTGAAGATTGTTAGATGGCTTATAGTTTTTTTTACCAGGAGGAACGAGAGCGTTCTTGAAAAATATGTACTACCAAAACTATAAAATGCAAGAAGAGTGCAACGATCTTCCGTGTTTTTCACGACATGCGGCTCCAAGTTGATGCTAAATATAGGAGGATATGATCGTAACGTAAATTTGTTGTCATGTCTAGGTGTTCCAGTTGGAGACATTTTCCCGTACTTTGCGTGGTATGTTTTATGAATCATTCGAAAGTTACGGCATGCCGAGCAACTTATGACATGGAATTATTGGGCACTAAACAATGTTGTACATACCAAGATTATATTTGTGACAGGTCTAGCTAATCTGGTAACCTGATATGCTCATCAATTTGGTACTGAATCTGATCAACGTAAAAAAATGTTCAGGTCGTCATGCCAGTTGCATGGTAAAATCTGTAATGCAATACAGACAGAAAGTCAAATGGCGTGAATCGGTAATAATTATCAATAGCTATTTATACGAAATAAATACTTCAAACCTTCAAACTATAATAAAATGTGTTATTTTGCTTTATAATTTGACTATGAAAAACTCTACACGCATTGCTCTCAATTCGATAGGTATGCTTATAAACATTAAAGTACGGCCTTCGATTGCGATTCTTTACAAACTATCGCATAATTCAAAAATATATTGTTTTTAGTGGACGAAAATAGTCTGTTTTACACAAGACAAAACGAAAGCATAATTCAGACACATAACGCCATGTTGGTCTGTCCCGTAACTGGTAAAGACAGAAGGGTGACATGATCGAAATATGCGGCAGCGGCGCCGTGAGCGGCATTCGTTGACCGTTTCGGTGATTCCACCCGCAGCAGGCCAAGAAAAAAGAATAATCATGTTGTTTGTTTATGGTGGGCCGATGCAACGTCGAACGAACAGCATAACAAACACTGAAGTGAAGCTCGAGTGAGAACAAGAATGTTATGACCAGCATGCGACACCGGGCGATTAGCGGCGTAAATCGATTAGTAAACAGTGCTCGACAGCAGCGCGTGGGCCATCGGCTGATAAACTGATGGAGATTAATGCGATGTTACAATTGATTAGCAGTGGGGTTTAAGCTTTGGAACGAAATTCGGTGTTACGGAGAAAGTATGAAAACTGCAAAACGCAAGTGGAGACAATTCTATAAATCAATTCCAGTGGATGGTAGTGGAAGAACGTATATGAAAGAAGTGTAATTAATTTCGAGAAAAAGCTGATAATCGTCATAAAAGAAATTAATTAATACGCCAACGCTCTAGTGAAGATCCGTGGTGGCAAGACATCAAATGATGGATAAATTAAATGTGTGTTGGTTGTTGGCCGTTATATTTTTTACATCTTTCACAGCTATCGCTGCGGTTAAGGGTAAGTAATGTTTATGGTTTGCAACTAGCTTTAGTGTTTTATTGATGGACGTGGGATTATCTCTATTTTCTGAAATGATTGGAATATCTTCGTAATGTACTAGTATAATGAGAGTTTGATCGAAGCAAATGTACAACTCGGAATGAGCTTCAGAACCGTTGCTTCATTACATGATGTAAACATATCTTGAAAACTAATCGACAAATGATCTGGGAAATTCTCAGTTATCTGTCAAAGAGTTCAGATGAAAATAAAATTTATATGACAAATGCAGCATAGACAATAGAAGAATATAAAAGTGTACATTATTTTCATTGTACACCGAAACCTCCATTCACGCACTAAACGGAAGCTCGTTAATCGAGTTAGATTGTTAAAAATTACGTTATTTCTAATTCAATTAATAAAAAACGTTATTTGAGACTTGGTTCGTAAAAAAAGTTTTGTTTCGTAAAAAAGTTTGTGCATTGAATGTTGTGAAACCTTTGGATATTTTCGGAATGGATTTGATGAGTAGGATCTGAAAAACAATATTTGGGGTCGTTCCAAAATTCAAGAAGGCGACTTCCGGTTTATTGATATTTCTTGAAAACCCTGATATTATGGGTATTTTAGAAACGAAATATAGCTATACAGTGGTCAGAAATGTGTTTCTTTTTGAAAAAAAAAATTACATTGCTGTCATTCACATTTGACTCCATCCAATATTGCTTGCAATTCGTCTTGTCGAAGGGACACGAGTGCTGTTGACATCAATACTTATTATTAATAATTATGTTGAAAATAAAGATGATCATTTGTGTTATATCATGTATGAACGAGACTGTAAACAAACGAATAACAATCTGATTACAGTTATTTAGTGTTGACCTGATGATGTGAATACTTTTGCAGAGCTTCTATAGTGGCTAGTGCAACATGGCAAACTTGGTGATTTACTGCACAATTGTTTTAGACGTTTCCACAGATGTTGCACAATGATTTTTACAGTACTGCATCTATAAGTGGCACACACGATTTTATTTTTGTTAGAAAAAGTTTTCTTAAAATGTCTAACACGAATAACAAATCTGCATCAATTGTAGAACATCTTAAAATTTCAACAAGTTTTATTGGCTATCGTTAGTGCTGTCTTTGAAACAAGCGTTAGTGCTGTCTTTGAAACAAGCAAGTTAAGACGTTTTCCTCTGTTCCTTAGTACCATAGTCTTATGTGTGTGTAATGAACCATATCCCAGCACTCACCCATTGCTACTACCTCATGAGATATGATGAATTTATTAGATGAAGATTGCTTCATGAAGAAAGGAATCCACACGGAAAGACCGGTATCAGCATTTTGGCGAAAAAATTAGTTGATTTTCTGATTTTAGTTAGTTATTTTTTGAGACAACTAAAAAAATCTTACTTTTGCTAATTTAGATTTTTTAATTCTAATTTCCTTGATAATAATAAAATATTTATTGAAATGGCTATTTTTTTAGTTGAATTCACCAATTGTCATTTCTTAGCTAAGGCACACTTCATATCCATTCAACTAATTTTTTAGTTGAATTAAAGAGATAAAACGTTGTTTTCAACCACGTAAATGGTTGAATTGGTTTCTGCAATTTGCAGCTATATGGCGCTCTGTCGCCGAAATAACGCACCGTAATGACTACTAGCCACTAGATGGCACACTACTACCGAAAAAAATTTCAGTCGCGGTTGTCTTTTCTATATTGGCAGGTATAAATACGATGTTGTATTGGAGAAAAAGACATAAGCGAAACATAAACTTCTTTTTGAACATTTTTCTTCTAAATCGCTGTTTTCTTCATTCGACTTCGCGAAATCGACTCTCTCACTGAAAACTTTGAGCACTCGGAAAATAAAAACCGAATACAAGTAGTACATCGAACGGCGTGGCCCGGAAGGTTGGAAGATACAAAAAACATCATTTGACATGTACAATTAGAGTGCAACATTCTAAACTCAATTCACTGTTCCGCGTAAAAACAATATTACGCACAATCGTTTCAAATGCGCACAAATTCTGAATAAATACACTTTCCACTAACAGTTTACGTCATTTTTACATACCGGTTTAGAAATTTATATATAGATATATCGTAACACATGCGTAAAACATCTAAACAATTTGCAAGCAGTTTCAACAAGACTGTCCCTTTTAGCTTGTTATTGGATTGTTTTGTTTTGACACTTCTCATGAATTTTGTGGCTAATAAACTGGTGATAGATAAATAGAAACAAATTTTCTGATTTTAAAAACAAAATTAGTTGTCAATGAGAATTTCGTGTTGGATTGAGATATTGCTGGTTTGTGTCCAGAATATTCGCCAACTAAACACATTCTCTAAAAATAAGAGTTTTTTTCAGCAAATAAATTCTCAATTTTAACTAATTTTATAGTTATTTTGGAAATTTTGTTGTTAAAATCAACTAATTCAAAAACAGTAATACGAATTAGACGCAGAGCTAATTTCGGTCGTTCCGTGCAGCAATCATCGCAGTGACGCTATTCGAACCAATTCGAAGAGTAAAGTAAATGAACGAATGACAAATGAATGTATAAAAAGAACATGCACGATGTATGCCAGCTACGAAGAATGTATTAGTAGATTCGAGTTCTGCACGATTATTGCTTATTCATGTTCACCCTTTCTCTCCCTTGTGTTGTGAATAGTTCAACGTTATTCGAGATGGGCGTGAGTAATATAGGCAATTTCGCACTGAAGATGGATGAATGAATTAGTAGCACGAAGAATATGTGCAACATTGGTTGGAAAAACATTTGTTCTCTTCAAATGCTCATTTCACAATGTATGGATGATTGACAGAGAACATAATTACCTATCTTGTGAAAAAATCTCATCCAAATTGATTTTTTTTGTAAATGGACTTTGAATTTTTACAACCTATTTTTTGTTTGTGATTCGAATTTTCTTTCAATATTATCATTCTAAAAATTTAACTAATTTCGTGAAAATTACTGGTAAAACTAATTTTTGTAGGAGTTGTCGCTTTCAAATATATTCAAATTTTGCATATGCAGTCTTTATGAATAAAAGAGACATTTTGTATCATCTTTTTGCCATTTAGCTCTAGTCTTAATTTTGAGTAGGGAATAAGCAAAAATTCCTTGAAAAATTTCTATTAATTATATTTTAGAAACGGTCAGTCCGATTGATTTGATATCTTCTGCAATGTTTCGGGTAATTATAAGGACTATATAAAAAAATTGATACAATTTTTTTTTATTTTAAAAGTAACACTTAAAATTCACATAATAAAAAAACCTCTTTTCTATTTGTTTTATTTTTTGATATGATGTAGCTGAAGTCTTAAGTAAAATACTGTCAATTTTTTAGAATGGAGAAATATTTGAATATTTGAATATTTGAAAAGTTATACATTTTCAAAACCATGGATTTTTTTGAAAGGCATGAAAATTTTGTTTACATTTTTCTGCTAAATTTTATTGATCCATCCAATAGAACCTGTTGTAATCCACCTAGTGGTGTAATGATACCTTTCTCATGTATAATATTGTGGTATTCTATTCAAAAAATTTTTCTTCGATTTTTGAAAGAAACCAAGAGATTTTTTGTGCATTAACTAGTATAACATACAGAATAAAACAGTGCTTTGATTGCGTAGGTCATCCTTAAGAAAACGAAGTGGGTTCACTATTATATGCACTTCCGGCACCGGAACCCGAGAACCGGTATAATCAAAGTCGGTTCGTACGGCCACCAACTAACATGACATACAATCTCTACTAGTACGTACTCTAAATTACGATTTAAATGTTTTTTGTATCCGAAAATATACAGTAATTTTTGGTAGGACCATAAGACATTTCAATTGACCCTAAGATTGGGAATAACGGTTTAGAGTCCAGTTTATAACATTTTTTACGGTTTTTGTTCCGCCAGTTTAGGTGACGGTGTACAATATTGAACACCTATAACTCCGGAACCGGAAGTCTGATTTGGATGAAATTCAGGACTTCCGTATGGGACCGGAAGACCTTTCATTTGAATCTAATTTGTGGAAATCGGTCAAACCATCGCTGAGAAAAGTGAGTGAGATCCATTTTGGTATATATGACCACTATTTCCGGTACTTCCGGAACCGGATACCGGGAACCAGGATAGCCGGAATCGGTTTGTTTAGTTGCCTACTGATAATGACTATCGATTTGTGTAGTTTTGAGACCAGTTTAGAAATTTTTTTACGTGTTTTGTTTCGCCGGTTTAAGTGACGGTGTACAACGATGAACAAACTTTACCCTATAACTCCGGAACCGGAAGTCGGATCCGGATGAAATTCAGGAATTCCGTATGGGACCACGAGACCTTTCATTTGAATCTAAGTTTGTCAAAATCGGTTCAGTCATCTCCGAGAAAATCTAGTGAGATTATTTGACACACACACACAGACATTGCTCAGCTCAATGAACTGAGTCGAATGTTATATGACATTTGGCCCTCCGGGCCAATTTTCACTAGTCGGTTTTTCAAGTAATTGCATAACCTTTCTATATGAGAAAGGCAAAAAGATGTTAATCAAAACTTTGCTATATGCTACAAATAGCTATGTTCTCGAGATGCAGGTTTGAAAAAAAATCGAGAATTGTTTACTTTTGTAACGAATATTTAAATCTTGTTAACATAAAGGGTATTTCATATTATATGTCGGTATGTAAATTCTGAATAATTTTCACATTTACCAGCCGAGCGATTGCATCAGATATGTTTTGGAAACTTTATTCAGTTTAATTTTTGCCATGGATCGCTGCACACCGTAACAACGCACTGAAATAGTGACACTTTACATCGAAAACAGTCGTTTCATTGTGTTAACTTAACGTGCATATCGGAAAAAATATCGTGACAAAAAAGCATCATCTGACAATCACCTGATTTAACCTCCCCGGACTCCTTTTTGTGGGGTTATCTGAAAAACAAGGTTTATGTCAACCAGCCTCAAACTATTGACAAGCTCAAGGTTAACATTCGTGCTGAAATCGATGCTATAACACCCGAGATGCTCGAAAGAAAAAAGGAGTCATTTTGTTACTAATAAAGGTGGCCACTCTATTGATATTGTTTTCAAGAACTAGTACAAAAAATTGTATGTAACCAAACTGAATAAAATACATCACTTATAACAATCGGTTGTTTTATCTCAAAGTTATTCAATGTTTACATACCGACATAAAGGATGGAGCACCCTGTAGAAGCAAATTTCTTGAAACAGTAGATAAATTGTTTAGCGAAAGCTAGTATTCATTCTATGATATGGTGTTTTTCCCATATTCGAATGTATTAAATATATGAAAAAGGCAATATATATTAATTTTTTCATGACATTACTTTAAACATATGTAGGGGAAGATGTTCGGTTGCCGGCAGTGTTCGATTGTCAGCACCCCTCCGTAACTTTTGACAGAAAGCAGGTAGCGTCATTCCGACAAATGTCATGTGTGTGTAATAGCAGCACGTTCTTTTTGTGCCGAATACCAAACCAAACAGACGTTTGTACTTTTTGCTGCGCTTAAAATAAATTTAATTCGCGTGAAAATCAACACAAACGTTCTTTATGACATTTTTTATAGTATCATAAATTGAAAAGCATCAATCGGAAAGATGAGTGAATTGAATATTTATGAGGTGAAATCGATCTATTTCGTGATTTAATACCGGATGCTATCAAAATTTTAGCAAGCAAAGTTTTTTTTAGTAATTTTCAAAATGTCTACCGATTACGGTTTCCGGCACCCCAAGGTGTTCAGTTACCGGTACCCCATTTTTTTCGACAAATCGCGAAAAATGGTTAGTTATATGCAGAGGTGCCAAGTCTGCAACTTAGACTGTAAATTATCCAATTTCTTAGTTAACATGTAAACCTTTTTTCGTCTAAAGACTTTTTACAGACTTTTGAAACCTCGATTGTTTGCAGACATTCATCAGAAATTACACACTTTTGAAAATTGGCGCGATCTTTTCGTTTTTGCTAGCTAAACTGTATTACCTGGCATCTCAGGTGATGTGCAACATGTGGACAATTTGACGGCTTCAATACATCCGTCATATAAGTAAAAGCTTTGGATCGCTTACTCTGTTAGCCATGCGACTTCAAACAAATCGTCCAAGTCAAGGAAAATAAACTTTAATGCACTGATTAATGCCATTAAACGTTGCTTATTAGATAAGATGCCGATAAATTCGACGGCAGCAACTTATTCAATCCCGCGAAGCTGGTGGAAGACCGGTTGTTAATCAACACCAAAGGCGCCACCTTCCAAATCATTGGCCAAGAGAGCCAAGGCGAAGTCACCATCAGACATTGAAGACTTTTGTCCAAAATGCCTCCGAAAAGAATAAATTTCGTTTTTTCTTTGAATAATTGCAGTTTTTACTTAAATTTTCAAATTTTTAGTGAAATTTCATGGGGTGCCTGTAACCGAACACCATTTTTGAAGTGACCAAAATTTATCACTTTGCTAAATTTATAACAAAGTTTTTCCAATCGATTGAATCAACTTAGTTTCTTGTTCAATTGTTAGATAGGGACTTTAGCTTTCCATTGATGGATAGATGTCTGCATAATGTGCACTTAGTAAGAGGTTATAAGCTTAAAAAAGGGTGCCGGTAACCGAACACTCTCCCTTAACTTTTTCAAATATTATTTCTCGATTCTAAGAATTTGTCAGTATTTGAACTCCTGCTACAAAATATCAAAAAATAAGTGTTACATGAAAATACCTTTTACATAATCTTTATAATTACCTAAAACATTGCAGAAGATACCAAATCGATCGGACCGACCGTTTGTGGGATATATTATTAAAAATTCTCATGGAATTTTTTCTTGTCACTTCTCCAAAGTTAGGCTAAGTTTAAAATGGCAAACCGATGATGCAAATTGTTTCGTTTGGTCATAAATAACGCTTATGTAAAATTTTAGTCACAAACCTAAAAATACAAAAGTTAAATTTCTAAAAGATCTGTCATTTTCGGTCGAATTGCTTTATAACCATTTGAAAAAAAAAATGTGAAAAAGATTGGCTCCTTTCAAAACACAGTCTAGATCAATTTTGGAAAAAAGAAAGTATGCAAAATTACTGTTTGTGACATACTATACATGTTCAAAAAGTTTCATTTAAATCTGAGTGGGTGCTGCCAACATTTGTTCAAATTGGCGAAAAATTCGTCTATACTAAGAAGCTTGTATTGCTACGAAATGTAGTAATAATTCTGTTTAGTCAGATATTAAATATATGATAACGACTTGTATGTTTTTTCCTTTTGAATCATTCTGGTCTATCAGTATTGGTTGTTTTTCCATCAGCACCTTAGAGTGTACGGGCTTCAGAAAAAGTTATAAACAACTTGGAAGTGCGATTTTGAAGTTCATAAAAAGGGTAAAAATAAACAACTTCAAAACCAAAACACGAATGGTAAATGAAAAATATGATAGAGGAACGGTCCCTCCAGAAATTCAACTTCGGTTATGGTAGAGCAGTTTCTGTCTTCGGACATCTGTTTCTCATCGGTTTCTATTGATATTGAACGATATGGCAATGCATTGACGTACAAATTGGATTCGGCTTTTTATAGAGCAACATATGTTCAACGATTGTGTATGGATACTTACTCTCATGTTGACTGCTTGTTGAACTAATAACCTTTGGAATATACTTAAACATAAGTGCAGCTCAATTCACTTATACTGATCATAACGTCTTGAACATACTTTGTCTGGCGTCATTGAATGTTTACTTACTGAAAAACTCACGATGCCGTACCGACTAGTCGTCATCCAGTTTGAAATCTAAGATTCGTCACGCACTCGGGTTCCGTCAGTTCAGAAAGTGCCAACACCATGGTTGAAATTTTGTTTTGATTTGAAAATGCTGCTCTCTATACACGTGATTTTCGGTGAGTCCCATGGCTCCTCGTTTGTGTATATGCACAAGGGTTTCTTGCGTGAGCGGTTTGGAAGTTTTATGGGGCAATCAGTTATTTCACACAATCGGTGTAGAATTTAGATCTATTTGGACTGAATATAAAACAGCATTTTGAAAATAACAACCTCCTCCTGAAATCCGCTATTGGATGATTCCATCCATCAACGACCATGGCATGCAAAGTCACTGATCTTTTCGGCAGAGGCATTTGAACTATCTTATTTGTGTAGAAACTACGGAATGAAAACTAATTTGTTATTTCTTTTGGTCGATTCATTTGCAGTATCATTTTACGGTGCCAGCCATATAGCGATGCCCCTACAGGAAGCCAAAATTTCTACAAACATTCGGCTGCGGTTTCGCTCCCGCCTAGACAATGCACTGATTCTACTGACGGCCGGCCGTACGGATTACTCGCTGCTCACTATTGATGGAGGAAGGATCCGGTTCAGTTTTAAAATTGATGAGTACCATACCGATGTAAGTATGAAGCATTTTCAAGAGTTACACTACTGTAGAGTCTGCAAAAAAAGCCATGTACCATGAAGTCCTTTTCTAGTGTAAAAGAAAGAAGAATCGAAATTCTGTTGTGCAGTTTATAGTATATAAAATATTCAGTTTTTTCAATCTTTTTTCGAGCTGCTTTTGCTGAGGATGGGAGATTCCGTGTTTCAATAAATTGATATCTAGCATCGCGGAGCCGGAAACATAATCGTAATGATGTGCTCATTGTTAAAACATTGCTTGGTATGGGCTCTAGTTGAGAACAGATCCGTCTGTTTTAAACAATAGAACGTATGTCAATGTTTTGAAGTAAACACATTGAGAATCGCGCGAATACACTCTATACTTTGTAAAATATTTGAAAACCCAGCCTGACTCGGAACTTAAAACCCGATTATCTCTGCATGAAAATTCCTATGCCGATCATGTGGAAAATAAACATCTTTTCCTGTACGAGGTCTGTTCAAAAAGTTCCCGGAATTTTTTAATTGCGCGCGTCTGGAGAGTCCGGTGGTCAAAAATTTTTTTTTATTGTGTTGGTACATATGTCCCTAATGTATGGTGAAATTTTCAGCTGTATTCATTGTTTACATTCTGTCTTGTAGCGGCTGGTGTAGACGTGTTTTTTTGAGCTCGGCGATTTTTGTTAGTTTAAACAATGGAAGAATTGAAGAGTCAAAGAATTTGTATTAAATTTTGCGTGAAAAATGAAATAAAGTGTAACCAAGTGTGCGAAATGTTACAGAGAGCCTATGGTGAGTCTGCTATGAAAAAACAAGTGTTTATGAGGGGTACAAGCGTTTCCAAGATGGCCGCGAAGACGTTGAAGACGACGAACGCTCCGGTCGACCCAGCACGTCAATAATCGATGAAAATGTGGGAAAAGTGGAAAAAATGATTATGGATGATCGCCGAATCACTATTAGAGAAGTTGCTGAAGCAATTCGAAAAAAAACGCCCCGATTTATGAAAAAACAATTCATGGGTTTTGCACCACGATAACGCACCTGCTCATTCATCGTTGCTTATTCGTGATTTTTTGGCTAAAAACCAGACTTTAATCATGCCCCAAACTCCTTATTCACCAGATATCGCTCCGTGTGATTTTTTCCTGTTCCCAAAGTTGAAGAGACCCATGAAAGGACAGCGTTTTTCATCGATTGAAGAGATAAAGGCAGAATCGCTGAGAGTGCTACAGAGCATTATAAAAAGTGACTATCAGGGATGTTTCGAAGACTGGAAAAAACGCTGGCATAAGTGTATTATATCTAGGGGGGATTACTTTGAAGGGGACCATATAGATATAGACGAATAAATAAATATTTTTTTAGAAAAATGAGAATTCCGGGTACTTTTTGAACAGACCTCGTACCAGACCTGAATACAAGTTTTTTTTTCTAATCTTAAATCCGGCTCAAACCTAACCTTCAGAGGAACTAATTCTTAATCTTGAACCCAATTCGAGTCCGAAATTTTATTCTTAACCAAAGTCTAGGGCTTCAGTCCGAATATTCGAATCACGACAATCTCGACTACGCATCATTCTGTATGTACCGGTAGATAGATGCTGTGGAACATTTACCAAAGCTAGGTATCTTCGTCCAGTTGATAATCAGATGCTTTTAATCAGTTTTAAGAATATACAAAAATTTACAGAAAATGGAACAAACAAAATTTAAGTATGAAATGATTTAGCTAGAATCTGGAATCAGTTGTGCATAATCGAATATTAATTTTCTATGTAAACGGAAACTACATCTTTTATACATATTCCTGATAATTTCCCGTTTGAGCCCAAGAAAAAAATTAGCTTGTTTATAATGCCTCTTCAGATGTGTTTCTGTATGAGCATTCTTCATCAATCGAAATAGCTGGAGGAATCCTAGTCTGATCTTAGGAAAAATTCCAATTATTCACATAGCTTTAGATCGAAGCCATGACATGTGGCCGAGCGTTGTCATGATGAAAAATACTGACTCTAGCATCATAATCTGTCCGTTTTTCCTTCAAAGCTCAATTTAAACGAGTTATTTGAGTTGATGACTCCTTTGATGCTTGAGTTGATGGTTTTCATTGTTTATTTACTTTGCTTACTTTACTATTCGGGAGCAGTTCATATTGTAGGATAACCTTATAATCCCAGAACATGCGGAGCCAAACTTTGTAAATATTTCATTTTGAGCGATTATAGTTGAGTGTAGATTTTTTTTGCTATTGGTTTAAAATTTTGCAAGTAACTTTTATTATTATCCACCATTCAGATTTTAGCGTTAGTTCTGAGTAAGAAATTCATAGGAGCTATGTGGAACAATCATGCACTGTAAGAAGTTTGGTGTTTTTATTTTATTTCTAAAATAACACTTCAAAATCAATTTTCTCAAAGTATACTGAAGTGAGTTTTAAGTAGTCATAAGAATATTGATTTTGAGAATTGTTGCAGAATCCTTTAAATGTGTTTTTGAAGCGAATTCATGAGAGAACGCAAAATGCCCTCATCTTTAATTTATAGAAAATTACTATTCTTCGGTTGATTTAGGTCATTTTATGAGTTTATTCAAATAAGAAGCGTAATTTCTTGAGAGAATTTTATTTTAAAAACGCATAATAGTTGTATGATTTCTTCTTCAATTCAAATCAATATAACCTCACTTTGTAAATAGTACTTTTAACCCCTCCCTCTTGTGGATATTTCTGTGACACTCAATCAGTTGCTAAAAATGTGCTGTATTTCGCTAAGAAGTACCATTTGTCATAAAATCCGATAAATTCCACATTACTCTTCCAATATTTGTGACACTTGTTAACACTATAATAATAATAATAATAATAATAATAAGTATAATAATAATAATAATAATAATAATAATAATAATAATAATAATAATAATAATAATAATAATAATAATAATAATAATAATAATAATAATAATAATAATAATAATAATAATAATAATAATAATAATAATAATAATAATAATAATAATAATAATAATATTAATAATAGTAATAATCATATTCATAATAATAACAATACATAAAATTGTACTGGATAAAACTAAACTAAAAAGACGAAGGCAAGCGCACTTCGGATACATGTTTGGCTGGGTCCATTGTTATACACCAGAGAAATAAAATTTTTTTTTATTCAATAATGTAATATAATTTAAGGCACACTGCTTAAGCTCTAAGATGCCAAGGGTATTTTCTAATCTTAATTAACGACTAACTTAAAACTATAATAGTATCATTAGACTATGTCATCTCGGGTTCTCGTAAATCGTAATGGCGATCGGCAGTGGTCGATGAATTGAGTGTTGCATGAGTCTTCCAGATGGCGTTGGTCCGTGTGGGTCCGCGGGAAACACCCCCAGGCTACGAGGGCCCGGCGGGTGGCCCGCATGCTGGTTTTCGACTGAAGCGGTCTTCCGTGGGTGGTGATAATGATATTGCCGAAGAAAATAAAAGAGAAGTAAATATTGTGGAAAACGTGGTAAAAAAGGGGATGTGGAAACAAAATATCTGAAAACGACAGAGATCTAATTAGTTGCCATCGAGATGGTGAAGAGACAGGGAAGGGGGTGATTACCCGACAATGGACTGTAGTCGGCACGACTGCTTCCAAGTGCCTTAAAACAGGCTCAATGGGTCGGAAAAATTCAGCTTCACCTGATTTGGCATTTGATTATTGGAATTTTAGACCACTACCACCTAAAAACCGAAACCAGTATAGCCAAAGTAAGTTTGTATGGTCATCAACTAATATGATCTCCAAATTTAGAAACTGAGATTTTGAGCACTAGAAATTCTGTATTTCTGGAACCAGAATTCGGATGAAGTTTATTATTAAAATCAAACATCTCAATGGTAGGATTATATTTAGTTTTAAATAAGATTTAAAATATCGAAGATCATAAAATCTACATGAGAAAATAGCAACAAAACAAAAAATTCTGTCATTTTAATATCAACGCAAGAAGAACATATTTATAGAAGTAGAGTTGTTTAATTGGTATTCTAGCGTTCAGAGTAGAATAATATCATAAGCATTTATCTTATCTGATGTTGATGTAGTTTATTCAATAGTGTTTTATTTGAAGATAGAGCTAATGTATCAATTGAACTTGATGAAATTGTGATAACTTATCAATAACCGAATAGGATATAATCACTAATTTTTATGCTAAACTGATATTGTACAATTTCTTGATTCCTTCGATGAAATATCAAATATCAAGAAAACATCAAGTATCTATGACAGCACAGAAACATCAAGAGAAGATATGATGGTAACATTTGTTATTATTTTGATCATTGTTTCTTATTTACATCTACCTGGGATATGTTGCGAAATTTTCCAATAAATTAACAAATATTTTTTTTAGTTTATGACTCCAGCCAAAAAAGGACATTCATTAGTTTAGAGATTCTAAATCACTTTGTATCTAAAAAAATCCAGTTATACAAAACTCTTCAGTGATGTAAACGCTCAAATTACAGATAGCATTGATAGCACTGTGACCGTTTCATTTGCAGTTGTGGTCACCGGTAACACTCAAGTTCAACGACCTGCAGTGGCACGATATCTCGATTTCTCGGTATGCCGCCAATTTGACCATGCAAATCGACGAATATTTTGCAACTAAAACTTTGCCAGATAACGTGACCGAATTGAATGTCCATTTTGGTGTTTTCATCGGAGGAGTGGGAGAATATTCTGCTGCGTATCTCGGCACGTTGGAAAACTTCAGAGGATGTATTGCTGATGTAGGATCTCAAAATGATGACAGTAATTTTTCTCGATTGTTGAAACTTTTCAATTTATAGATATTTTACAACAATATTAACATTTTCAAACGAGCAAGAGAGCGCACCGGTCACGTGACAAACGAACGAGTGTCTTGGATCTGTGCACCGGAGTTCGATGCCGATGCGAGTACACCGATAAGTTTTTTGGACGACGAAAGTTACGTAATTCTACAGAAACCGACCTCACGGTCAGGGGACCGCTGGAGTATGGAGTTTCGAACGAACGAACCCTTTGGGATGCTACTGAGCAACATCCCCACCAGCGCTAGGTACGATTTTATGGCGCTGGAAATCGTGGAAAGCCAAGTGCGCCTGTTGGTAGGTAAAGGATCAAATGCGGTTGAATTGATTCCGGATCGAAACGTTTCCGATGGAAAGTGGCACAACGTGTCGGTGACGTATAGTCCAATGTTGGTAGATGTAAGTATTTTATTTTTTTCATCTGTATCAGAAATTAAGTTTATTTTTCTTCTAGATTACAGTGGATGATGTGACAAACAGTGCTACGTTTGCTAATGGAAGCAGTCAAATGATTGAGTTGGAAGAGGAGTTTTACATCGGTGGTTTTGATTATCAAAAAAAGCGAAAAGCCTTCATGAAGGGAGCCCGATCAACGGACTCCAACCTGAAAGGTTGTATTAAGGATATAGTTTTGGATGACCATTTGGTGGGGTTTCCTAATTTCAAAGTTACTCACGGAGTTACAGTCGATTGTGTGTGGAGATATCCGTGTTTAGAGAAAAAACCCTGCATTCCGTCCGGCCATTGCCATCATCAAGGCATCAATGATTTTATCTGCTATTGTGATCAAGCATACTGCATAAAAGCTGACTATTCCGAAAGTTTCAAGATATTTTCCCGTTCGGATTTGGTGATCGAAAAAGAGCTGATGATGATTAGCCCAATGGAAGTCATGGAAGGAGGAATTGTGTTTCTATCGCCGAAATTCATTTCGGTTCTTTTCGATTACTCTAAGATGGGTGTTCCGGAAGCCGGCATTATATTTCACATCATTCAACCACCTAAACATGGAAAAGTCACGATCCATTCCTATGGAGCGGAAGGTAACGCATCGGCGACTCAAATGAAGTTCTTTTCACACATCGACCTTTCGACGGATAAGGTCAAATACTCTCACAACGGGGCGGAGAACTCGAACGATCATATGATGATCGACATGCAATTGGTTTCAGCAACACGAAACTCGTTGCCCTCATACCTTGGAGGGAAGCATAGATTTGTGCTGCACATTAATGTTACAGCGGTCAATGATCCTCCAGTTTTGAAACTGCCAACGAATAAGTTACTTCGGGTTACTCAAGGTATTCCGAAAGTTATTGGTTCCGATTTTCTTCAGGCTGATGACCCCGACAGTCCGCCGGATTCGCTGATTTACACCATTCTTATGAGTCCAAATTCAGAAGCTCAACAAGGTCGCGTTGAGCTGAATGGTAGAGCAGTTGCAACATTTTCTCAATCGGATGTGAACGAAGGCCTTGTTACCTACCTAATCAATACCAAGGGAT
The DNA here is from genome assembly GCF_030247185.1 of Malaya genurostris. Lineage (NCBI taxonomy): Eukaryota > Metazoa > Arthropoda > Insecta > Diptera > Culicidae > Malaya > Malaya genurostris. The sequence goes on along the minus strand of NC_080571.1, from coordinate 244,363,893 downwards.
CGGAAGATACTTCATTTGATTTGAACGTTCAGGTATCCGATGGAATAGAAACTAGTCCGGCAAGCTCCATTCGAGTGTCCGTCTTACCATTGCAACTGCGAATGATCAATAATACGGGATTGGTGTTGATTCATAAGTCGTCGGCATTGATCACACCTCAAAATTTGTCCTTTGTTCCTAACTCAGATGAGGAAATCGTAGATATGAGGTAAACTATTTCTACTTGTTCGCGCAAAATAATTACTCACGTTTGCGTTCTTACAGATACGATATAGTTCAAGCCCCTGTTTTTGGTAGTTTGCAAAAATTACGATCTGTGGATTCGTCCTGGATTTCGGTTGATTCATTTAGCAGTAATCAACTTGTGCTCGGTCAAATAAGATATCTGCATTCTTCCGACTTACCACAACACGATGAGTTCAAGGTTCATAGTTCATTATTTCTCTAGTACAATTTCTAACAGTTAGATAATTTATTTCAGTTCACAGCTACACTTGGTCCGGTAACGACATCAACGTATGATTTTCGGATCTCATTCACCAAGCTGCGCATTGGTGTGATCCGACAAAACGACATGTACATTAACACTAAGGATAACACGATCCGAGCAGATTACTTATTCCACCAGACGACTCCGATAACGACATTTGCCCGGAATATTATTTACACTGTGGTCAAGCCACCGAAATTCGGTATCATCTACGTAGAAGGCCATCCAGAGTATGCCAAAACGGGCGATTCGTTCACTCAACAGGAAGTCGAGAAAAGCTTGATCAAGTATAGGACATATCAGACATCCTATGGTAACTTTATCGATTCGTTCGAGTTTACCGTATCGGTACCGGAGTGCGATGACGTTCAAGGTAAAATAGACTTTATCTACAGTGCACCGGATTATTTGGCCAAACAAATCCTCTATCAGAAGCGAGAGAAGATGTACGTACACGAGGGTAACAAAACAGCACTGTCACGAATAAATTTTGAAGTTTTATTTAACAAGTTCAACTTCCTAACATTCAACCTGACTCATTTTCCGAAACACGGAGCGCTGTGTAAGGTGAATCCACGGACGTTCGAGTCGAAAGAAGTCTCGTCATTCACGCTCCAGTATCTCTACCTGGGGGATATTCATTACTGTCACGATGATTCAGAATCCGTTGAGGACAGTTTTCGCCTACTCATCCTGTCGGACAACGAAACGGATTTTCAGTTTGTGTGTGAAATTCAAGTGGAAATTACCTTGTTGAATGACAACGGACCGTACCGGGTGTTCAACAAAGCGTTTCACATCGTAAGAGACGAAACCAGACTGTTGACTTCAATTGATCTGAAATACGCTGATCCGGATGTTGAAACTCGTAGTACGGATATTGAGTATAGATCGGTAACCTGCAGTAATGGAGATCTGTTCAAAAATGGCAAATTGGTGGAATTGTTCACGCAGGATGATTTGGACGGAAGGAGATTGCTGTTTCAGCACAATGGAACAGATCAAGGAAAACTATCTTTCATTGTTACCGATGGATTGTATGAAGTTCCCGGATCATTAGAAATCGAAGCATCCGATCCTTTCCTGAAGATTCGCGAAAGTAACGCTTCGATAGTTCAGGAAGGTCGAGCAGTGCTTCTAACATTGGATAATTTGAGTGTAGATACGAATCTGAATGCGAAACCGAATGAGATTGAGTATAGAATACTACACGAACCTAGTAATGGATTGATAAAATTGTTTCGATCCCGATTCAATGCTACTAACATGCACAACGTGAGCGATGCTGCTACCGCCATGAATTTCACACAGGCAGACATTGTAGAAGAGCGATTGATGTATTGGAACCGGGAAGTTGCCTCCATGGATAAAATCAAGTATCGTGTCAGTACAAAAGGAGTCTGGGCAGAAGGGGAAATCATGATACGAATTTATCCTCCAGCTTATTGGGAACCTTTAAGAATTCGGAGAAATCAAACGTTGTTCGTAGAGGAATCTACAAGCGTGATCATATCCCGAGATATATTGGAGGTATGGAAGTTCGTCGTTTCTGAAAAGGGTGTCGTTAATTTTGTCTTCGATTTCCGTAGATTGTTCATCCAAACATTTCGCCTGGTGACATCACTTACCTTGTTACCACTCAACCGCAACATGGCTACTTGGAAATACAATCGATCACATCCGATGATGAGTACAACTCGAAAGTGTTTGATCAATCCACGATCAACTCCGAAAAGATGTTTTACATACAGGCAGGAGTGAACCAATCATCTGATTACTTTACATTTGACGTGACGAATGGAATTACATGGTTACGGGATTTAGTTATGAGGATAGTGATTATTCCTGAGCATTTGTATATCAGAGCGAGTGTCATAATCGTGGAAGAAGGTTGTGTTCTGAACAATGGCTTTTTTGAAACGACATCAATTTGATAATGATTTTATTTTTGCTTTCGTAGGGAAGAGCGCAAAAATTCATCCCAGTGATATGACGACTTACTCCGAGTACTACAATGGTAAAATTCTAGAGTATAAAATCTTGACTCATCCATCCCACGGCAGTATCAGATCTGGAAAGTCCTCCAAAGTGAATCGTTTCACGCAGAAGCAGCTGGAAGCGGGTGTTATTACCTACGTGCACAATGGTAGCGAAAATTCTTCGGACACGATCCAGTTGGTAGCCTTGGGAAGAAATAAGGAGAGTGTCCCCTTTAACCTGAACATTCAGATTCTACCAATTAACGACGAGGTCCCGCAGCTGGTTACAAACACCGGAATGCACATGTGGATAGGAGGAAAATCCATGATACAGAGCACGGATCTTAGTAAGTGTGGAATATTTTCTATTTTTTGTCTATATTTCTGGAGGACGTTGCCTCAAATACCTGATTAAGCCACTGAAATCGATTTTTTGCTGAGTCGATTTTCTGACGTTCGGCATAAAAAAAATTTCACGATTTCGGAAATTTCATGCAAAGACTGTCCCAGAAAGTATGGACGCAACCAAAAGCCGCTGCCATTTCGCAAAGGTTCAGAATCTGTCAATTTTTATGGCTGCGTCCTGTTGTTTACACTTTTCTCTAACCACTTGGGCAGTTGTTTATTCGTTTTCATTAGTTTGTTTCGAAATGCGTGGACTTTCAGCAGAGCAACGTCGAAAAATTGTGTATAAATGGTGCACAGAACGCGGACTGTCACTGAGAAAGATAGCAAAAATGGAAGGAGTAAGTGAAAAAGCCGTGAGAAATGCAATCAGGAAGTTCGGTGAGGATAACACCTTTGAGGATAAACCAAAAACGAGTCGAAAAAAAGGTCCTGCTAACCCTAAGTTGGATAAACGTATACTGAAGGCGTTCGAACAAAAGAAGGTTTCAGTTCGGGATGTGGCCAAAAAAGTGGGCACTTTGATGTTAAATGTTCTTCGTGCTAAAGAACGTTTGAATTTTCGAACCTATACGAAGCAGAAACATCCAAAACGCAGTCCGAAACAAGAAGCATCGATCAGGCCGAGAGTTCGAAAGCTGTACAATACGATTCTTGTTGGAAATTTGAACTGCATAATCATGGACGACGAAACCTACGTGAAACTCGATTACAAATCCCTGCCGGGACCACAATATTATACGGTGCGAGAAGGGCAAGTGTTAAACCAGTCCGAGACATCGATTGAAGTCGAAAAATTTGGTAAGAAAGCTATGATCTGGCGAGCAATTTGTAGCTGCGGTAAGATTTCGAAACCCTTCATCACCACTGCTTCAATGAACAGCGAAATATACATCAAGGAATGTTTACAAAAACGACTTCTACCCATGATTCGAAGCTACACGGATCCTGTTGTCTTCTTGCCACTACTCGAAATCAACGGTAGAATGGTATACTACCAAAAATGTCACTTTCGTCTCAAAAGACATGAATCCACCAAATTGCACACAACTTCGACCAATTGAGGAATTTTGGGCATTATCAAAGGCACATCTTAGGAAACATGTCTCGGTAGCCGAAACCATTCAACAGTTCGAAATAGATTGGAAAAAGTGTCAAAACTTGTCGCCAAGAAGTCTGTACGGAATTTAATGAGGAAATTTGAATATCTAACACTTGTGAATTATTTACAGCGAAATCAAAGTGCGTCCATACATACTGGAACAGTCTTTACTTCCCCCTATGGTGATTTTTCAAGATCGAAAATTTTCAAACCTTTACCGTCGGGTAGCACCCCTTACCCATATCTGATTCAGCTCAAATTTTGTATGGGACTTTATTCGAAGTGCTCAAAGGTTTGTTAAAATCGGTTCAGGCATCTATGAGTAAGACTGACTCAAATATAAATCATTAGATGTTGTATGAGTTGAATATTTTATTTATACCTGTATGAAATACGTTCGTCTTATTCGTATGCAAATGGTGAAATAAGTACTACATCTTATTTCTTTTTATTCTATTTTCATTTCATTTGTTCAAAACAAGTAATTATGGCTCTGGTAACTATTATTCTATAAACAACAGTTCTTAATTCTGGGTTGCCAGTTACAAATATATTTTGAAAGATTTCAGTTTGACATTACGAGTTACTGAGGGGTAGTTAAATTAACGATACAGACTTGAGAAGCGAGTGGCGTTGGTTGCACTTTTCACAATGAGTTCTAGTAAACTTTTGCTAAATAAATTAATTTCGTTCTGAAATATTTCTGCATCAAAGCCTTTAATTATTTCCATATAAAGCTTCGGTTGCAAAAATAAGTTCTTTTACATGATTAAGTAAGAAGGAAATATCATTAACATACAAAATAAAAAGAAGACGGCCTAAATGAAAATTGTGTATTAAAATTCTGTGGGAAATTCTTTATTTTGCCATAGTGGTGTCACACACACACACACACACACACACACACACACACACACACACACACACACACACACACACACACACACACACACACATACATACACACACACACACACACACACACACACACACACACACACACACACACACACACACACACACACACACACACACACACACACACACACACACAAAAGTCTTCAGTTCAGTTTGTGAATAGAAGGTCTTGGTGTATTGACAGTATGTATATTTTTGACAGAACTTACTTCATGTAGACCGAAAAGGGAAATTTTCTTACTTTTAGGGGTTTCATTCTCACCGACGCACAGTGGGAAAGAAACCAGGAAACCCTCAAAGAAATCGGGAACCATCGCAAAAGGCAACAAACAAAAGTGTTTCTTATGTAAAAAAATCCAAGAAATTCAATGGAATGGTTTTTAATGGCCGCACAAATCGCCATCCTGCTCGTTTTACCCCAAATACCGAGAAGTTTTAGGGTTTTCTGTAGAATTTGTTCTGTTACTTGAAAAGAAATCGAATGCGGTCTACTCAAAAAGCGTGATTTTATGTAAAAAATGTCTGGAGAATCGAATGGAAGAGTGTACACTGGCCGCACGAAACGTTTTGGTGGCTATTTTACCTCAATTCTTCCAATATGTGAAATTTTCATCTAAATCACCCTTAAGTCTTAAGCGAACCACATTGAAAGCATACGAAAACTATCTTATATTATGTAGAAAAGTCTGGATAATCGAATGGAAGAACCTACACTGGCCGCACAAAACGTTCTGGTGACTTTACATAAGATAAGCTGGATTTAGTAAACTTCCAATAAGTTTTACCATGATTCAAGACCAATTTACAATAAAATACCACAAAATGGAGGAAATGGGTTAAAATAGTCACAAGAACATTTAGTGAGGACAGTATAAGTTCTGGAATTCGATTCTACCGACTTTTAATGTGGAATACATTTTTGTTTTCTATATAGGGGTGCAAATTAGAAACTCAAGAAAAATACACGTAGAAATGTGGTCAGGTTTTGAACAATTACAGCTTAGTCAATTTTGTATCAATTATTATTATTATGTCACCATTTGATTGGAAATATTTCTACGTATTGATTTGAAAGTTCACAGCCATGTATTTTCAATTGTATATCATTGAAATGTTGATTAATAGCTAGCAGTGTCCTATTTTGTCTGCAAAAAATCTCCGGCATACCGGATTTCTCTGCCATAGTCGACAGTTTTGAAGGAGTAAGCGATATATCAAAGGGAAAGCATCGCTCTGATTGGTCAATCGATGCAAAAGCGAAACTGTTGGAAGCACGCGAAGCTATAAATATATGCAAAATTATAGCTAACGTTTCAGTCCTACGCGTAGCATGCTAGAGGTAGGTTGTTGCTAGACAGCAAGACAAAAAGTGCCATAAATCGATTTGAAGCTTTAATTGGTATGCTTTGATGAAATTACATATTATGTCGTTCCGCCTGGGAAATTGACAACTACCCCAGGGTAAATTTTGAGTGCATAAGATTAGTTTCTAATTTATATAAGATGAACTCGATTGATAATGAGAAAAAGTTTATCGCTTCAACCGAAATCGCAGAATGGTGGTAATGGTAGAGAAACGCTATAAAAATAACTGCTTGCATACAAAACCTGAACACAAGCTTGGTGAAGAGAAACTTAAATATCGATATTCTTATCGCATGTACAAAGATATAATTGCATACATTTAGGCTATTGATGTAATTTCGTCGGCTACAAAACAAATACAAATCACGACAAATAGAGTCTATATTCTGGGTTCGCGTGTTCGGTTATGGTTCCTAATAAAGATCAATCTAAGCAGAATTTCGTGCATTTGCGGATTCAAAAGTGTGATGATTGATTGAAAATATCGATCATTAGAAATTTTGATTGCCTTGTTCTACATCAATGGCTCGAACAACCCCATGGGGCTAATCCTTGTAGTTTTTTACATAAGATAAGCTAGATTTAGTAAACTTCCAATAAGTTTTACCATGATTTAAAACCGACTTACAATAAAATACCATAAAATGGAGGAAATGGAGTAAAATAGTCATCAAAACGTTTCGTGCTGCCAGTGTAGGTTATTCCATTCGATTCTACAGACTTTTTTACATCAAAGTAGGTTATTCCAGAATACCGCACTCGACTTCTTTTGCGAATGTTATAGGAAACCCCAAAACTGCTGTACATTTGGGGTAAAACGAGCAGGATTGCGATTCGTGCGGCCATTGTAAACCATTCCATTGAATTCCTTGGACATTTTTACATAAGAAACGCTTTAGTTTGTTGACCTATCTAAATTAGTTCATGAATTACAGAATTCTTTTTAGGTTTTCATAGATTTTTTCCCACTGTGCGACGATTTGAAGTAAGGTAGATTCGTTTCGATGTCTATGATAAAATCTACACTTCTTAGGTTAAAGACGCCAGAAATATGAAACTTTGTTTCTGGATTCATGGAAAATATACAGAAGCAAAAATGTGTTCTTCTTCTGATATTTTTGATTTAATCCATACTCAAATACTTTATGTTTGGGTGTTATAATTCCGAAGTTATCATGCCGGAATATATCAAAATGATTTCCAAATATTTCTTCATTTTTTACGCTTTCATTTCAGCTACCTTAACTTCCTCGGATCACCGAAAAACAAGACGATAACAAATTTTGATGAATTTCTTTCATTTTTACTGAGTTTTTCATGCGGTGGAAATTCTGACAATAAACAAGAATTTTAATCGAATTCGGTTAGGGAAGCGAAAAAATATTTAGATTATTAAATTTTTCTTCTACTGTTTCATCAGAGTATGTTAGTTCGTTCAAAAAATGTGGTCCTTGGAATCCGGTACCCGAAAATGTAATCAAAACCTGCAAAAGAATCTCTCTCACTCTTTTCCAAGATGGCAAAACCGATTTCCATTAATTTAGATTCAAATGAAAAGTCTTGCTTTTATACGAAATTCCTGAATTTTTCACGTATTCTACTTCTGATTCTGGAACTACAGGGTGTTTTAATTTGTAAATTTTGCTAGTTTGCACTCGAACAAATTGTTTCTATTTTACTGAATTTATTTAAGAATTCGTCATAAATATTTTTGAAGGTATGACTAATATGAGAAAGCCATCATTACATCACTAGGTGGATAAAAAAAGATTGCATCGACAATAGTGTATTTTGTCTTTTTTCAATCTGTTTTGCGTAAGAAATAAGATAAAATTGACGCCTAAAATACACATTCTATCCAGTCTTATTGAGTAAACTAATTTCTATTTTTTTTTTGCAGTGGTACAAGATTACGATACGCCACCGGAGAATCTCACTTTCCATGTGCAACAGATGTCCGGGGGATACGTCGCTCTGAAGGACAACTATAGTAAAAAGATCCACTCATTCACTCAACAGGACATCAACCAGAATCTGGTGTACTTCATCCACGACAGTAGCAATCAGAATGGAAGGATCGTGTTCTACGTAAGTGACGGCCTTCACAACACCTCGGAACAAGTTCTACACATAGTGACGAATCCGGTTGCACTAGAGCAAATCAAAAATGAAGTTCTACATGTGTTTCCACTGACCAGAAAACAGATTCTACCGGATCAGTTGTATTATAAGTGTTCGGACGATGATCGGGATGTTAAATATATAGTAACTATTCCACCGCAAATGGGAAGGTTGCTGTTCGAACAACTGGAATATGGCTACACCAACGAGATAAGTGAATTCACACAACACGACGTTGAAAACGGACGGATTTTCTACGAACACACCCATGCCATGGTGGAACTGAAAACCAACGATTCATTCTACTTTGATGTTACTGCGCCACTTTCGAACAGTTTAATTGATCAGATATTCAACGTAGATGTATCCGTTTCATCGGGTGGATTGTTGCGGTTCTTACCAGTTCCTAGGATCAACATAGACGAAGGTGACTTTGCTCCGATTAAACTTGATCTTTCCAAGATCCTTGAGTACTTGGAAACTCGAGCCGGAATTCAAAATCCCGAACTGTACATTGAAGTGTACCCTCCGGCTCACGGAACGGTGGAGCTAGATGATTCCATTCCAGATGTGAATCGATTCTCCTTGAATGATTTCTATACGAACAAGGTGATTTATAAACACGATCACTCTGATACAGTCGAAGATAAAGTTGCTTTGGCAGTGTACCTCGTTCCCGGGCATCTGTTTCTATGCAATATCACCATTCCGGTAACGATTAATCCGGTGAACGATCAACCGTTTCAGTTGGTGACAGCCTCGCCGCATATTTCCGTGATTGAAGGTGAAAATCAAACTATAACTTCCTCACATCTATTGACCGAGGATGTCGATACCGGTCCTAAGGATATAATCTACGATGTTATAAGTGGACCGAATTTAGGTGTGCTACTGAAGATTTCTGATGAAGGCTACCCACAGGACATCATTACCTATGGCAACCAATTCTCGCAAGCAGATATCAATGAGAATCGCATTATTTATACTCATTCGGGAAATCCTCAATCGACAACCTTCTATTTCAAAGTATCGGATGGAAAGTTCAAACCGGCCTACGAAATATTTAATATAAAAATACTACCAATCACGATTCTACCTGGCTTCAATAATCAACCGATCATAGTTCAACAAGGAACAAATCTAGGAGTTTTGGAACCAAAACACATAGCGGTTGACACTAACGTGCAAAAATCCCGGATCGTGTATAATGTCACCAAAAATCCTTTGGGGGGAATTATCATCACCAACAACAAGCCAGTAGTGAAATTCACCCAACGACAATTGGAGGAAGGGAAAATTAGTTACATGCAAACAGATATGACCCGGTCGAATGATACGTTTCAGATGGATGCGTTCATACCGGATACTACGTCAGCTTGTTTAGTGGAAGTAAACATGGTAGTTCAGCCATTCATCATTATAAATCCCATAACCATTACTCCTGGTGAACGGATCAGACTGAGTTCAACTTTTATTTTTGACAACCCAGCTCAACTAAAACTGAACCGATACAATCCGAAAATTACGATTACACGACGGCCGAAATATGGTCGTTTGAGAAAGATTGTCAGGAGCACCGGACTGGATTACATAGAGCAACCAAGAGATCAGGACATCAGCACGTTTACCTATAAGGAATTAAAAAGCGGGGTCATTTATTACGTGGCTAGAAAATTCAACCAGGACTTTCAATCAATTAACGATAATTTTGAATATCTACTAGCAACCAAAACAGCTCAACCAGGACAAGGAACAGTTCCGATCGAAATTTATTCTCCGTCCCGTAACTCTCTCGATAGCAATGACGTCGACATCGTCACCGCCGAGAGTAGTCTACCGTATGATTACTTAATCGCAGCATCGATTGCAGCAGCCATTATCGTCATTCTACTTATGATAATTATTTTACTGAAATGTCGTTCGAATAGTTCTCAGAAAGATCACCCAGACAAGGATCATCCTCCGTCCCTTCCGCGACCACCGGACTTTATGACCTTAAACAATCGGATGTATACTCCATCCGAAAACGAGTCCCTCCCAGTCACCAACGCCTCAACCCCGCTTCCTATCATCAGCAGCATCCCCCACTGTAAAGTGATCCCCATTGGTCTGGACAATACGCTCCAGTTGGATTCTGATCCCGATGATGATATGATGGATATCCATGGTGAGCTGATGCATAGTCCTAATAATTTCAACTACCCGTACGGGGACGAGGGTGACGAGTGGAGTTCATCATGTGACGCTGGTGTAGAAGTCAACTATTCCACTATTGCACAGCAGCAGCACGCACAACAGCAACAGCAACTACTGCCGCAGCAACAGCATGCATTACAGTCACCACAAGGGCAACAGAAAGCGAATCCACTGCTTCGAAGGAATCAGTACTGGGTGTAAACCAAAGCAAATCTGATCTGGTTGTACAGAACTGAGTGAATTATTTGACTATACTGAATTAAAGTTTGTAATTTAACGTTTTCAGAAACCATCGGTTTGCTTTAGTTTGATATCGATATACAATAAAAAAATTCGAATTGCTATGCAATTAATGCCAAAAGATGAGAATTAAAAGTTTTGGAATACTTATGAATAACTAGTTAGTACCACGAATGTATAGACGAATGACTGCGAAAATAAATACTGATATTAGGAGCGTGTTGGTTTCATAATAATTTCTCTCATGTCCATGTGAAATCATTTATCACAAGATTTCTGCTGCATTTTTGGATTTGTTCCTTGGTTATAAATGTTTGGTTTTATTTTTCATTATTGATAGAAGTGTGTACACATTGGGAGATTATACTACAAGGAATGAGAAGACCTAACAAAAAAGTCTGTTTTATTCTCCAGTATAATATCCATCTAGAGCGATACACTTGACCCATCGGTCCTCCAACATTTTGATGCGCTTTTTTAAAAAAAGAGGGGGCCAGGTCTGGAGAATACAGGGGGGTGTTCATACCGCAAATCATTCACTTTCACCGTGAAACTCGGCCCGATATCATTCTAATTTAGTATTAGTCAAACGGTTTTTGTTGAACTATTAACTACTATGAGCTAGTATGCACTGAAAAGTCGGAGATTAAATCTACAAACGGTATATTGAAGTATTGATTTAACAAATACGTTGATTGAATGTAAATATAATCAACAAATACGTTGATTGAATGCAAATGATACAAAAAGACGATCGGAAATTAAACTTACAAAATTTATTCGTTTGTTTTTATTTAATACATCCGGCAATAAAAGGTCTTAATGAATATAATGTACTCAAGTTATAAAATTATGGATCGTAACTCTATCTTCGCAAATTTATGTGTAGGTTCACCAAAATTGCAGAGAGGATAAACAGTGTCAAATGTTCTTATACAAACTGTTATTGGCTCATAAAATCCAAACGTCGTTCGGTGAAATCTTGGTTGAAGTAAGGAGTGTATCGATAAGTAGTTAGCAACATTCAAATAGTTATTACTCTGAAATGGCTTAATTTTAACATTCGTTTTGCGGAGACATGTTTGTTTACATGTCAATAACAGCTGCGCAATTGATTGGTTTCGGTACGGTTTATCGTTTCAATGATGAGTCGAATTCTGGATCAATCCGGAAAAAATTTTGCACACTTGGTGCTCAGAAAGTAAAAAACGGGTGAAAGTGCCCCACACCAGTGTCAAAAATATTATCGAGAAATTCCGTAAGATCCTTTCCATGAAGGATTTGCTCCGAAGTGGTTGAGTACATCAGCAAAAACCCTTCGGCGTCGACGCGGGATTTGACCAAACAGTTCAACACCAGCATTGGGATGATTCAACGGATCAAAGTTCGGAACTCCATGAAAACGTACAAGAAACAGAAGGTGCCGAAAAAGTCCTTGGTACAGCAAGTTCAGGCCAAAACAAGAGCGCGAAAACTGTATAACCGGATTCTACAGAATAAAGACGGATGCATCCTGATCGACGACGAAACCTACGCCAAGGAAGACTCTCGAGCGCTACCCGGACCGCAATATTATACGAATTCGGTGTACCAGGACCTGGACGACGCTGACACCACGGGAGCGATGGAAAAGTTTTTGCAGAAGGTGTTGGTCTGGCAAGCAATTTGTATCTGTGGTTTGCGGTCGTCGATTTTCTTCACGAAGGGCACAATTAACGCCAAGGTGTACGAGGAAGAATGTTTGAAGAAGAGAATGCTGCCACTGTACAGAAAGCATAAGACTCCTCCTCCCTTCTGACCGGATTTGGCTTCAGCCCACTACGCGAACTCCGTTCTACAGTGGTTTTCAAAAAACAATGTACAATTCGTGGAAAAGGACATCAACCCACCGAACTGCCCGGATCTTCGGCCAATTGAAAGGTATTGGGCAATTGTCAAGCGGCACTTTCGGAAGGAAGGTACAGTGTCCCAAAACATGCAGGAGTTAAAAAATACTGGACAGCTGCCACCAGGAAAGTCACAAAAGTAACTGTGCAGAATTTAATGAAGAATGTCAAGTTCAAAGTGCGAGCATTTCACAGAAACTAGGATTTTCGTCAATATAATCAGTGAAATGCATAAAAATGTAATTTTTCTACAATATATCGAAAACTGACGTCAAAATATGTTTTTTTATCGCTTTTTTATTCAATAATTAATGTTTCTAACTATTTTTCGATACACTCTTTAAACCAGTAGAACGTAGTGATCGTTGCACAGTGGAACACCTCCTCTCAAATGCTGGCCAAGAGAAAAAAAATCTCTTACGTAACTATAATACATGAATCTAGAGTAACTTTGAGGTGCTGGGTAAAAATCTCCCGTAATTTTGCATAAAAATGATAATCGATTCATGGCTGTTCGCCGCCAGCCTTGGTAGCTGCGAAGAATTCGCAGGTCCGCATCAACTTGATCGATCTATTTTGCCCGCTACGCGCCTCTTCTTCCTATACTGGTCGGATCATTATCGAGGATCATTTTTACCGGGCTTCGACATTCTAACAACATGCCCGACCCATCGTAACCGCCCGACCTTGACCGTTTGGACGAGGGTTGGTCGACTTCCATCTGCACTTCGCCAAAGATGGTTCGCAACACCTTCCGTTCAAAAACACCCAGTGCACGTTGATTCTCCACAAGCATTGTTCAGGACTCGCAGAATCAGCGTTTAGTAGATAGTGAACTTCATACGACGGCGAATTTTGCTCGATCGAAGCGTCCTGCGCAGTCAAAAGTAAGCACGATTTCCTGACAAGATGCGTCTCTGAATTTCTCTGCTGTTGTCATTATCGGCACTCACCAGTGAGCCCAAATACGCGAACTCGTCGACCATTTCGATTTTATCACAGCCAATCAGAACTCGTAATGAGTGTCTGACATTATCTTCTCTCGAGCCCCTGCCTTTCATGCACTTTGTATTTGACACATTGATGTCTATTCCGACTCGCTTGGCCCCAGCTTTTAGTCCGATGGACCAAGTAGCTGGGCGGATTTTCTGAAAGTCGTGCCACTCGTGTCTATCCTTGCTCTTCTTATCACACCCTCTAATGCAATGTTGAATAGCAGACACGAAAGGCCATCACCATGCCGTAACCCTCTGCGAGTTTCGAAGGGACTCGAGTTTATCCCCGATACTCGAACAACGCACATCACGCGATCCTTCGTAACCTTGACCAATCGTATCAGTTTGTCCGGGAATCCGTAGTCGTGCATGATTTTCCATAGCTGTTCTGTCGTAGGCTGATTTGAAATCGATGAATAAGTGATATGTGGGCACATCGTATTCGCAGCACTTTTGCAACACCTGGTGGATGGCGAACACTTGGTCCGTGGTAACACGTTTGCCGATAAATCCTGCCTGATATTGTCCCACGAATTCATTATCAATCGGTGAAATCGACGGCATTAGATTTGAGAGAGTACCTTGTAAGCGGTGTTCACCTTGTCACTCTTCTTGTAGATGGGACACACAATTCCTTCTATCTATTGCCACCGTGTTTTAGTAGCTCACTTGGTAGTTGGTCAACGCCAGTGGCTTTATTATTTTTCAACCGGCTTACCTCCTCCTCGACTTCTTGGAGGTCTGGGCCTGACAGTCTATCGTCCTCCGCACGCGTTCCCAAGTTCGTTACCGCGCCGTCACTTTCGTATTGCGCCACATCGCCATTGAGGTGCTCGTCGAAATACTGCCGCAACCTCTCGATCACCTCACCATTCGTGAGAAGATACTGGTTGGTGTCCTTGCACATATCGGCTGGTGACAAATGGCCTCTGCGTGAACGGTTCAGTTTCTCGTAGAACTTTCTTGTGTCATTAGCACGAAACAGCTGTTCCAACGCTTCGCGATCTCGGTCTTCCTGTTGACGTTTTTTTCTACGGGATACCGAGTTTAATTTGTTCTGCGCCTGTATGTTGTAGCAATTGGCTGGGCCGCCGAGTGGGGAGGGGAAAGGGAGGAGTCCCCCCGAGCCCGGACTTTTTCAGGGGGCCCGGAAATTTAAAGATTCATACACGCAAAGACCGAAATCAGCTTTTTGGCGAAAAAATTAGTTGATTTGCTGATTTTATTTAGCTATTTTTTAGGGCAACTAAAAAATTCTTATATTTGCTAATTCAGATTTGTTATTTTTGAACCCCTTATTAATGCTAAAAAGTTGGTTGAATTTGCTAATTTTTCAGTTGATTTTGCAACATTTACATGCTATCATTTCTTAGCAGAGACACGCTCCACTTTCATTCAACTAATATTTTTAGCAAAATCAGCAAAACTATGGTTGATTATAACAAATAATTATTGTTGATTTCAGTAAAAAAGTGATATTGTTGTTAATTTCAATGAAAATTGACAGTTAATAATAACAATAAACCTTCTTGAGTTAAGTAAAATATATACTGATTCCAACTAATACGAACTGTTAATTTTAGCTACAGCCAAAACGAGTCCAATTAATTTATTTATTTTAACTGGAATTGTCCGTTTATTTGATCAATAAACTTTCTTGAGTTTAATAAATTTATTTCTGTTTATAATGTGAATAATTGATTTTGCACTATAAACTATAGCTGCTTTCCTAAGTTTGTAGAAGGCCTCTTAACAAAAGAAACAATACATATGGGTACGGTCCTGGTTACAATTCATTTTATCTGATTTGTTGAATTCTTATGCACTGTAAAAATGATTTGCTTCTCCAAAGCAACATTTTGTTTGTTCATTTTAAACTCTCACTTACAATCACGGAGCGTAATTACAAACGATCTGCTTTGGTTAGGCACTGAATGTAATGAATGGCCAATGAAAATGTCTTACCATTTCGGATAGTAGCTCTTTGATTCATGTGTCCTACTCTTTTGTTGTAGATGCTGCTTGTAATATCACGGTAAATTTTCCAAATGACCGTACAGGGAAGTGTCAGTTTCGATTTGTTTACTTTCTTTTCTGATTATTGAGCGACTAAACGAGTATATTTTCGTTTATTTACGCATGTACTAAGCGGAAACCAAAGCATTCAGATGTCGTCTCATACAAAAAGTTCAGAGATAGAAGTCGGAATGGCAAAGCAAGCATAGAATATGCAATAAACATGTACTTTCTGCACTGATCACAGAAATGATTGTTAGTTAATCTTTTAATAATTCACTGATAGCTGAAAGCACTCCACAAATAAACTTAAACCAAGCAACTTTACAGCAGTTTTACATATCGGTCCGTTAGAAATTTCAAAATCTATATATAAAATATATCAAAATAATTTCAACAAGACTATCCTGTTTTGTTTTTCAACGAATTGTGTTGCTTTGACACTTCTCATGAGTTTTTGACTAATAAACTTGTTAATAAAACCAATTACATTATTGTTTTCTTTGCGTTGTCTTTCTGCAGTGATGATGACAGCCAAACAGCGCCAAACTATTTGATTTTAACAACAAAATTAGTTGACAACGAGAATTTTGTGTGGGATTGAAATGTTGCTGGTTTGTGTCCAGGATTTTCGCCAACTAAATATATTCGCTAAAAACAAGAACTTTTTTCAGCAAATTAAATTCTGAATATTAACCAATTTATTAGTTATTTTGGCAGTTTTGATGTTAAAATCAACTAATTCAAAAACAGTAATACGAATTAGGCGCAAAGCTAATTTCGGTCGTTCCGTGTAATTGTATTTTCATTCCACATTACAAATAAAAAATCGGAATAAATTTGGGTAGTGAATTATTTTATTAAAATAATGAATTTAAAAATTTCTTGATTCGATGATATACCCATGCTCACAATGTTTTCTAATTCTGAGCGGGCCTTCCGCCATCTTTTGTAAAGCAATGCGTACATGACGTCACGAACTACATAGGCATTTCTATCCTTAGCTGCCTCACAAAAGTTTTCGAGCGTATGCTGTTGGATATTATTTACCCGTCAGTAAAGCACATCCTGACAACCGATCAGCACGGTTTTTTAGAAAAACGATCAACTACTACGAATCTAATGAGCTACGTTTCTACTCTGATTGACAAGCTTGAGAAACGACAACAAGTTGATGCGGTGTATTTCGATTTTTATAAAGCTTTCGATTGTGTTCCTCATGCACTCGCTGTTGAAAAATTGAGACGAAATGGATTTCCTGACTGGATAACAAATTGGATTCTTTCGTATCTTACAGATCGTAGTGCTTCAGTTCGAGTCGAAACTGTACATTCTGATCCTTTTGATATCACATCAGGTGTTCCACAAGGGAGTCATCTCGGATCACTTCTATTTGTGCTATTTGTGAATGATCTTTGCAATAAACTGTCGTCGTTTAAAGTAATGTATGCCGACGATTTAAAAATTTGCCGAATCATCACAAGCCTTGTAGATTGTTGTGCGCTACAAATGGACATTGAATGTGTCATAGATTGTGATAGAAACGGCATGAGTGTTAATGTTAATAAATGTAATACCATAACATTTCCACGAGTTCAGTCTCCAATTTTATTTGAATACTCAATGATGTCGAATTACCCACGCTGAAAAACCGACTTTTCGTTTTTGATTTGCTTAATAATAACATCGACTGCCCCGCACTTCTGGCAAGGATTCATATCAATGTTCCGGGAAGATCTTTGCGAAGAATGGACTTCATACGACGATCAGCTCATCGCACACAGTATGGACCAAATAATCCAATGGGTGTTTGCTGTAATCAATTCAATAGAGTTTATCACCTGTTTGATTTTACTATGAACAAAGACACATTTAGATCTAAAATATTGTTAAGTTAATGTTTTTAGACTAGATAGATAATAATAAGTCTGTGCGATAGTTTTTACTCTAATCGAAGACAAAATAAATAAATATTTGCATGTTTAGGGGCCCGTAGTATGGAGTTGCAAACTTCTGAATATTTTTTTATAGACGCTCCTGCATAGTGTCGAGAATCGATGTTGTAGGGGCAGTTTGCCTATCGACAGGCACGCCATCACGCTGCTCGGCTGGAACAGTAGTCGCTGTGATAATCTCACTGCCCCTTCGAAGAGCCATTCTTGGCTAATCGCATCCGTTGAGGCTGCTTGCTTGCAGTGTCCTCAGTTTGGTCCGATCCGTTCATCTCAAAAGTAGTCGCAAGAATGAGCTGCCGGCGAATCACGCACGAATTTATATGCTCGCGATGCAAGTCTTCTTTTTCTTCTTAGAATACGAAACCCAGCTTACACTCGAAATTTAAACCAACAAGAATGAAGGATGATATCATCTGGGGAATCACAATCGTTAATAAGGACTTTCGGAATTTCATACTAAGTATAACATTTAAAACAATTTTTTTTATTATTATTAAAACTCATATATTCTACACATAGAACACAAAAAATAATAATAGAATTATTATTCATACCTAAAAAGTTTTTCTTATTTATAAAACGGGTTTTGCTTTAACACTTTTGGGCTTAACACACTTCAGCACTAGGACGTCAAGGCGAAATATTTGACATATTTGAAGGATTTTCAATAATTTTCGGGTTTTAATTGAATTACTACATACAAACCAATTCACACTCTCTCATTCTGCTTCTAAAGGTACGATTACATTAGCCAGTTTATCCGCACAAACTTGTGCAGTTTGACTGTATCATAGTGTAATCGGTTCGCAGTTGTCTGCAAGCAGTCAAAATCGGCTTGACTGTCCATCTGTATGCAGTCAAAGTGTGCAGATTATCTGTGACAATGTAATCACAGTGTGATCATAGTCGACAGACAAACAGTTGATGACTGTACAGACAAATTTGACTGTTTCTGAAACTGTTGTGCAGAAGTTGTCTGCCCCAGATTCTATGACAACCAAAAACTTGTTTATTTCATCCAAACACAAAGCAAAACCTTCCAGCACCAGTTTGAGAAGTGAGTACACGTGGTTTTCCCCAAGAGGGTTGGTTTCTTGATCAATTATTTTCTAATGTGTAGAAACCAGATGGTAATAAAAAACCTGTTTTAATCCACCTAGTGGTGTATTGATGCCTTTCTCGTATTACTCATATTCTAACATTCTCATATATGTGGTATTCTTCGAAAGAATTTTTATAGCTTCTTAATAGAAAACAAAAAAAATCAATTAGCGCAACCAACAACCAACAAAATGAAACAGTTTTGCTATTGCTGGTACTTCTGCAACCGGTGTAAATGAAGTCGGTTCGAATGACCATCTGTTAACATGACTTACAATCTGTATTGATTTTAGTCAATTTAATATAATTTTATATGATTCGGCCATCGTTCTTTAAACGACGGTTTAAATTTTAAATACTTATAATTTTAGAAATGGCAAAAAAAATTTAAACACTTGCATCCGCGCAAAGTTCAAATGCTCAGGAGTTTTGGCCTTTTATTTGAACCTAAAATTTGTGAATGTCGGTCAAGCGACCTCTACGAAATGTGAGTGAGTTCCATTTTTGAGTATATGACCACTATTTCAGGAACAGGAAGCCTCTTTAGTTTTATACACAAATATTGTTTATTTTACAAAAAAGTACTTAAAATCGATCGAAATCGATTAACGAGTATTGGACCCAATTCTATCTCTTAACCACGTGTACTAACTTCTCACCGAACCGCGTTGTCAATGTCGTCATTTTCGGTCGAAATAATGAAGCTTATCGCATATAATATATAATTCTTAATAGAAATTACTACTGAATTTTTCGAGCTCCTCCTTCACGATAAAGTGCAATGGATCTCCAGAAGCATAGTACTGTAACGTTTTGCTTTGTACTTGGATGAAATAATTATGAAAAATTACATAATGAATTAATGAAAAAAGTACTCCAAATTAAAAAATGCTGAACGGAAACAGAAAATGTACTTATTTGAATTTTTTTTTCTAGATTTTGTAAATATTTACCGAATTTCCAATAGCTTATCGTTCGTTCATTAGTTCGATAATTGAATTGATTACAAAGCGTTTGGTAATGAAATTGTGGATCTGTCAAAATCTGAACTCTGCCCCAAAGCGAATTCATACCGTTATACCATATTTGAAAGAGCTTGGACTGGAGACAACCTTCCCAAAATTTCAACTCTTTGATTGTCATATTTACGGAGGTAGGATGATTCTATGGATTTTCATTGTATTTGATTTTTGAATCTACCATTTACAATTGAAAATGTATTTTTTGCGTGAAAAATACTTAACAACATTTTTAGTAATAGAAGATATACCCGTACGATGTGAGCGTTAAGACACAAACGTGTAGATAATGAACATATGATGTGAAAGAATCTCAATTTTCATGTCGTTATGACATCTGCTAAACATATCAAATATACATCATAGTCATAGATCAAACAACATCGTATATTTTCATCATTTAAAAATTGTCGAATTTTGTATTAGAAAGAGATGATTTGGGGATAGCATTAGAATTATGCTTGCATTTGAAGAAAAATACTGTAGAGTCAAATTTTGGATTGGTTACAGGCTCCAAGAAATTTGAAAGACGAAAAACGACAGCGTTACAAGGTCATGAGAAATCGCGCCAACACAAGCATAAGTCATGCCAAACAGCAATATTTTAACCGATTTTTGGACAGTAGGACTCCGTCAAAAACCCTCTGGAGACGAATAAAAAATCTTGGTGTTGGTAAAGTAAAAACAACGCTACCGTGTGAGTACGATCCAGACGAAGTAAATCGCGCATTTTTGGCTAGCTATGCGGATAGCACTCCTCGAAGTGAAATACTTGTTACATCAGCACAATCATCGCCACAGAATTTCTCATTCCAACAGGTGGAATATTGGGATGTCGTCAAAGCTCTCTGGGATACAAAGTCGAATGCACTCGGACTAGATGGTTTGCCGATTAGATTTATTAAGATTATCTGTCCGTTAATCGTTCAACACATAACACACATGTTTAATCTGCTCATTCGAACAAGTACATTCCCCGAATGTTGGAAACACGCTAAAGTTGTGCCGCTGAAGAAAAAAGCACATCTGAACGACATCACCAATCTTCGTCCAATCAGCATACTACCGTCATTGTCAAAGGTGTTTGAAAAGCTTCTCAAGCAGCAGTTGACAACATATATCGAAACGAACAATCTGTTGTCGGACTTTCAGGCTGGTTTTCGCAGAGGTCAAAGCATCAAAACCGCCACTCTACGAGTACACGACGACTTAGGAGCCATCGTTGATAAAAAAGGAACTGCCATTCTTCTTCTTTTGGATTTTTCCAAGGCTTTTGACACAATTCCACACAACTTACTGCTGGAAAAACTGAAGGCACAGTTCAATTTCTCATCGGCTGCTGTAAACATGATTGAATCGTACCTGTGTCGTAGAAAGCAAACCGTTTTTTGTGGTAATCGTTACTCAAACAGTGCTGATGTTATGTCTGGTGTTCCGCAAGGCTCAGTTCTTGGTCCCCTACTGTTCTGCTGCCATATAAATGATCTCCCAACGGTATTGAAGTACTGTTCGATTCAGATTTATGCTGACGATGTGCAACTCTATGTTGGTCGGGTTGGACCGTGCGTGCGTGAACTGATAACCATGATAAATAGTGATCTTGAGCAAGTCGAAATCTGGTCTCGACGAAACAACTTATACGTGAATCCAAATAAAAGCAAAGCATTGCTTATAACAAACCGGCGACGTAGAACCAACGGATTTACTCTACCAGTGCCCTCGATTGTCTTGAACGGGCAACAAATCGATTGGTCCGAAAACGCAAATAACCTTGGGTTCATTTTTCAAAGTGACTTGCAGTGGGATAGACTAATAAAGCAACAATGCGGAAAAATTTATGCCAGCTTGCGAACGTTGTACAGCTGTGTTCCTACCGCCCCGTCATCAACAAAACTGAAACTGTTCAAATCGTTGATCTTGCCACATTTCTTGTTCGGAGATGTTCTTCATGTCTCCCCTAGTGCCAACTTATTTAACCAGCTACGCGTAGCATTGAACTGCTGTGTGCGATACGTATATGGATTAAATCGCTACGACCACGTTAGTCATCTGCAACAGAACCTCATTGGATGTACTCTAAATGGATTTTATGCATATCGTTCCTGTGTTTTCCTTAGAGGTCTTCAGAAAACTCAGTTCCCTGCTGTACTCTATGGAAAACTTATTCAGTCTCGAGGACGTCGTTTGGAAAACTTAGTGATTCCTGCTCATAATACGGTGTGTTACGCTAGTTCACTGTTCGTTCGAGGTGTGATAAATTGGAACTTGTTGCCACCTGCAGTAAGACGCTCTCCCTCGGAAACAATTTTTAAAGTTGGCTGCATCGATTTTTTCAATCGTAACTAGTACCTAGTAGTATTTTAATTGTTAAAATAAGAAATTAAAATTAGATATAAGAATGAATATGCGAACGGTGAAATCGGATGTAGTAATAATTAAAAGATGTCTTATCTTACACTACTGGACAATAAACAAACAAACAAACAAACAAAATCAAAATCAGTTTCAAAGTTCAGCACGGAACCACCCGCGATCCCATTTCAACCTGAATATTAGTTGATTTTCTGAATTCGATTGGTTAAAATTTGGTACAACTAATTGATTGTTGTTTTAACTAAACTGTCATTTTTGTTTTTCGATTAGCAGAAACGATGGTTGAAACAACTAATTTAACTGTTTGAAAAAATAAATGCTGTCAATTAGTGAGGACACCTACCTTTCAATTTCAACAAATATTTTAGTTGAAATAACTGGTGTTGTTATTGAAACAAAATTCTGTTAGTTGAAAAATAAATCGGTTTTATTTGTTTTAGACATTAGTATTGAAAGTGAAAAAATGTGTATTGAAAGATGATGCCTTCAAACGGTTGAACTAAAGTTATGCACTGATAATTTCAGTCAATTTATATGAGTTTGGGTGCACCGCTGGGAATTGGAATTTTGCGACGGCAATTCAAACGCGCCATTCAATCGCAGCGCCTCTATGTGTTTGAAACCCTTCGCTCCTGTTACTTTTATAAATTAAATTCATGTCAAAAAGCGTTTTATTGCTAATGCATGAACATCATCAGCTGGAAGTAAAACAGTCTGCTGAAAGTAAATCTATGATCGAATTTGAAGCATAAAATTTTTACGCATTCCTGAAAGATTACAAGATGATCCTTCATTAACATTTTCTAATTTGTCACCAAATCTTTTTCATCTTAAACAAGGTTAACTTTATCACAACACCGCTGTTAGATAAACACTTTTTATGGAATCATAAATTTCTCAAATCGAATGGACACAATTTCACCAAACGCTTTAACCATCGATGTTGTTTTCATTGACATTTTGAAGCGACGCGAACAGATTTCAACTAAAAAAGTTGTTGATTTTGCATTGCGATTATTGTTTTGCTTTCAACTGTCTCCGGCATTTGACAGCATTCAAAACAACATATTTTTCAACTACTTGAATATATGCAAATCAAAAACCATATTGGTTGAATCAAAAAGAAATTAGTTAAATCAACTATCGCAAAAATCAAAAACTGCGATATCGCAATGTTATGATCGAAGGGTTCTCCGTGAGGAAGGATACAATCAAAGCACTTGACTGGGAGCTTGTCCCTCACCGTCGTATTCATTTATTTCCGAATACTATTTGTATCAAATGACACTAAATCAATGAACACCAAGATACACATAGGAAATAAGAAACAGAACAACCAAAGTACTGTAACAAAGATAGAATATTTTACTATAGAATCACTTGAAATGTAAATCATTCAGAAATAAAAAAAAGTAAGGAAAACAAATATGAATTTAAATGAAATGACTACCATTTGTTTTCATCGAATAACCACATATTAACAGAAAGATGGTCACTATTTCGACTATTTTATTTCTCATCCAAAATAAACGTTTCATTTTAACAAAAACACGCTCACTTCATATTTGGATAGTAAATGATTTTTAGATACATCGAAGAGCTTCGGTTTCATATTTTTAAAAACTGTGGAAAAGTTCAGTATTTGAAATTGTCTAAAATAATAACCAATCCACCATGCGTTTCCGGGCCTCGGAAAAATTTTCTAAAGTTTGAGCGATTTCTATACCTATTTTTGATATGTATAAAAAAGGTAGAAAAACAGAGCACATTCATATTCTTTCTTTAATTGCTTCGAAACACAACACACCAAGTAGCAACGCAACTAACTTCCGTTTGTGAGACCAGATCGATATTTTATCATAATGCAATATTTCGTGAAAAGTTCTCTGCCCCACAAACTTTCTTCCAATGTGATTGTGCAGAAAAACTGCAATAAACAGCCCACTCCCTATATTTAAGTCTGTAACCAGTTTGATTTGTCTGATCAATGTAATCACAATACAGACATGCTCAAAAAGTCTGTCACAGTCAAACATAACAACGGTCAAAGTATTGACTGTCGGCAATCAAACTTGACTGTTGCAGTCATTTAACTGTGAATAGTGTAATCACATTGCCAGACCAAATATAAACTGCCGAAAAATTACTTGTCTGTGGCAGATAAACTGTGACAGATAAACTGGCTAGTCTGATCGTAGCTTAACGCATAAGGCGATAGCACTCAGTCGACGCCGTTCTATTGAAGAAAAACGTCATCATAGACACACGGGGAGGAGCATATTCCGTTCCTTACTTATATTGACCTGGCAGAAATAATATACTTTGAAATAGATGAGTGCAAGCTCATCATTCGCTAGAGGGGACGGGTCTTTATCGCTTTCCAAATCATGGCCTACTCAACAAATTTGTCAACAAACACCACAAACACGAACTGGAATCTTTCTGGTGCAGTCAAATGCAGTTGAAGCACGTAAACGAGAAAATGTACGATGTTATAATTCCGTAAGTTACCCGGGTAGAAGTGATTTGCAAACCAATACCAAATTCTGTCATTAAAACCAAACATCTCAATGGTAGAAATTAACATTATTTAGTTTGAAATAAGAGTTAAAATATCAAAAATCATAACAAAGCCTGCATGAGAAAATAGCAACAAAATAAAACATTCTGTCATTGTAATATCCAACCAAGAACAAAATATTTATAGAAGATGAATTTGTTAATTATTTTGTATTCTAGCATTTAAAATAGAGTAATATCTTAAGTATTTCTCTTATCTGATTCCGATGCAGTTTATTAAATGGTATTTTATTTGAAGAAAAAACTACTGGGTCAATTTACTTAATGAAATTGAAATAGCTCATTAATAACAAAATAAGATATTATAACTAATTTTGATGTTGAACAGATATTGTACAATGTCTTGATCCCTTGATGAAATATCACGAAAATATCAAGTATCGCTCTGACAACACAGAAACATCAAGCCAAGGTATGATGGTAAAATTTGTTATTATTTTGACCTTTGTTTGCTATTTACACCTACCCGGGTACCTAGCTTAATGTTAAACCAGACAATGAGTAAATCAATGACGGATTGAAGTGCGTAACAATCCATGATAGATTTTATGCAGCGAAGATTCTAAGGACCATCCGCTTGCGGCAATTTAGGTGAATTGATCACGCTGCAGAGGTCGTTGATGAATATAATAAAAAGCGGTAGGCCAAGATGAGTTACTTGGGGAACAGCTGGAGATATTTAAATTTTTTCTTAAAAACGTGATTAATCCACCTAGCAGTGAGATGATACCTTTTTTCATCAATACGCATGTGTTTTTGCATGGATATTCTTAGGTGTTTTAGTTCTCATGACATTATTTTAATTATCGTCGTTTTAAACGGCAAATTGAGATTTTAATCACTCATTACCCTGTAATGTCGAAACTGCAAAACATATCGAATTTCAATCTTAGCGTGCGACAATCGATTGAACATTCCATGAGATGTCGAAGTAAGTTCCACTTTAGAGTTTTTCGTCATTATTTATGGTACTTCCAGAGCCGGTATTCAGGAATTAGCATAGCCCAAAATGATTCGAATGGCCATAAATTATTACGCCAAACAATTTACATGAAATTTATAAACTCATCATCTGTAATTCCAGAATCGGATAAAATTCACCAATTTTGTATGGGACCTTAAGTCCTGTAATATTTGTTTTTGAAGTTCGATTTGGTCTTTTTTGAGAAAATGATTGAGCTTTGAGAATCGATTCGATACTGGAACCGGAATTCTAAAATCGGTGTAGCCGAAATCAGTTAAATTCACCTGAGCAGTGTGTAGACATCTTTGAGAAATTGTAGTGCGAATTAAAATTTGGGGGTACATTCCGATTCCAAAAACGAATACCTCTTCAACTGAAATAAATTTATTTGGTAATCGACTATCCAAATCTGCAAACCCGATAAACCTGATTAATTTATGTGAAATGGACATTTTTATACTAATCACCCTGCATTTTCTGAACCAGAAGTCGGATCTGACTAAAAAGTAAGAGGTTTTATAGGATTTTGAGACCTCTCATTTGAATCATAGATGATTCTTAGATTTCATTTGAATCTTAGATCGGTTCAGCCATCTACGAGAAAAATTAATTGCATTATTTTAATTTCGTTTCACATATCATCCTGTGGTTCCGCAATCAGAAGTCGGATCCAAACGTAATTCAGGAACCTTGTTTGAGAGTATACGACTTTTCATATGAATCTGAGTTTGTAGAAAACGGTTTAACCATCTCCGAGAAAATTGAGTGAAATTATTTGTCACACACGCATTTGCTGATCTCGACGAACTGAGTCGTATGGTATATGGAAGTCATGTTCTTCCAGAATTTATTGCTGTAAATAGTTTAAATCAATATAATTATGGAATTACTTCCAACTCGATAATGCTGGTATCATCTGGTTTACATATGCCATATTCGAAAGATTATGTTGCCAAAAATGAACCGTGCTAAAATTGGTCCGAGGCAAATTGTCATAAAAAAGGATGCTGTACACAGTC
Organism: Malaya genurostris; assembly: GCF_030247185.1. Lineage (NCBI taxonomy): Eukaryota > Metazoa > Arthropoda > Insecta > Diptera > Culicidae > Malaya > Malaya genurostris. Next base: position 244,337,169 of record NC_080571.1, on the reverse strand, counting down.
TTTTTGGTACTTAGAAACAATTATATGTAACTGTATAAAAAATCGTGTTTCATGTTGCTCCCAAGCATTGCTTTTTCATACAGCGCTCAAAATTCCTTCTACTGGAATAAGGCTTACACAAAAATATCGATATCTCCGTTAAAAATGGACGGATTTTAACAATCTATGGCTTGTTGGATAGGTATTACCGAGCGAAATCTAAGTCTGGAAACATATTCTGTTTTCAAGGTCAAATGTGACAGATACTGTCAAAAAACTGAAAATTTTGACATAAAACTTCGTATAACTCAAAAAGTAAACATCCGATCTCAAAACCATTCAATAGCGTTCTGGGTGACGGGGAGACCTTTCATTTGCGACTAGTTTGATCAAAATCGGCCCAGCCATCTCTGAGATCTCGACCTCTTAGTTGACAACACACATACAGACACACACATACACACACACACACAGACATTTGCTCAGTTCGTCGAGCTGAATCGATTGGTATATGACATTCGGCCCTCCGGGCCTCGGAAAATTTTTCGAAAGTTTGAGCGAATTCTATACCTATTTTTTATATATATAAAAAAAGGTAAAAACGTTTTTTTTTAAAACTCGCGTTGTTCTTTAGCAACTATGTGATGCACTGACTCATATACGATAACCAGCACCATGCTTTCGAGAATTATTGGTAGACAGCTGAGAAGATGGTGGTCACACGACGGATTAAAATGAAGGCAACGTGTTTTTGTTTAAAGTTCTTTGATGAAGCAAAATTTTTGACTTATGCTTTAAGTTACAATTACATAATCTTAATCTTAAACAAAAATGTATATATTTGCTGTAGAAACCAGAATATTAAATGAAAAAAAAAACTAAAATATTTCAAAACATGGAAAAGGCTTGGGACTGCCAAACTTATTGTGCGTTACACAAATCAATTAATGGAAACATAGTACTGATTTTATTTGTTTGTTTTAAGTACATGAAATTTTAAATATCCTTAGTTATACATGACTTACAGTTGTGCTTCGTGTCTAACTAAGAATAAAATTCTTACTTTACAATCTCGATCATTCCTGCTTTATTCTAATATTTACAATCAATATATTCACTACATGCTATGTTTTGCAGAAATGAGGGAATCCTTACGTAGACTCAAGTATTTTCAGTTGCAGATCTATCAATTTGAAAACAAAAAATACTTTTTAACGAACGTATTTTGTTCACTGGGTTTCATTTGAGATTCATCAAGCCTAAATTGAAGGATAGTAGTCTAACAAATATTGTTCCTTAATTTGTATAGGAAGAGCGTCTAGAGTAGGAAGAGTAGTGGATTGTTTAAAACTAAGTATGCGCGAAGTACTATCGTGAAAACATTTTATCGGATTTGATTCAATTTTGCCTCCACATATTCGTAAGTATTATCCGTTGGTGTCACGACGAGGCCTCCGTTGTCGTAAGCATGATTGTCCCTCCAGTATTCCGATGGATACCCGTGACTAACGGGAGTGGTAACCGTTTGCATGGAATGGGCACCGTCGTAGATACTCGGTGAACCAATGGTCGCAACCGAGGGAGGTGCCGGAAGAGCACTGTTGTTGTTGGTCGAATTCCGGGCGCTAAGTTTTGGACTCTTGGTGTGGGGATTTTCGTGAGTGTACTCCATAGCCGGAGAGGCACCTTTTCCGCCGGTGCCGATGAGCCGTTTCAAAGTTTTGCATGAGAGGTGACCATTTTTACTGCACCACCGAACGATGATAATCGCTACCAGGATGGCCAGAATCAGCAAGATCATCGCAAAAATGATTATCGTTGTGAAGAGGTTGCTTTCCAAGGTTGCAATTCTTCGTAGAATCAGGTAATCTGAAATAGAGAGTCAGTTTTGTTCAAATAATTTGTTGTTTTTCGGAACATTTTTGTCATGATTGAGACAATTTTCATTAGATTAGATATTGTAAGAACTTCAACCTCAGGTGCCAGTGTTTTTTTCGATTATTTCCAAAATGAAACGCTATATTTTAAGTAGTGGTTTTCATTCATCTAGTGGTGTGTTAATGGTATCACCATCGTTTTGATTTTTTGACTGCTACTTCTGGTATTTCTGAAACTGGAGCTCGGAACGGATATGGTAAGTTTCTATGGACATAAACTGACGAGCCTATGAATTGGAATCGTTCAAATATTTTTTGCGTTTTAGCATCATCATTTTGAATGAAGACATGAAATAATTTTTGAAATGAAATAATTTTTGAAATGAAATAATTTTTTGAAATTGGAATGAGTTCCGTTTTAAAGTTTTAGACAATTATTTCTGGTACTTTCGAAACCGGAAGCAAGTGACAGGTATCATTGGAGTGAGTGCATTTGATTGTCAACTAACGAGTTCTATATGGGAAAATAATGATCAGGAAAAGTTCATTTCATTATCTCTCGTGAAAAAATCAGTTCTAAAGATTTTTTAATAAAAACTCAGTGACTGAAAAATCCCTTCCGAGATTTTCATTCATGAAACAAGCATTCACAAAACTCTAAGCCGCGAAGTTCACATATGATTTTTGTGTCAGCGAAACTTCATGACGAATTTTCACCCGCAGACATATTTTTAAGGACCAAATCGGTTGATCTAGTTCAGTTTCGCAACCGTTGCCGGATAAGAGTCAGAATTTTCATAACTAAAGGTTACAGAAATTGCACGCGTTCTAGGAAAGGGTAGAAAGGGCTTTTCCACTCAGTCATTGCAAAACTGAACTAAGTTATGGCGATTTCCAACCAACCAACTAAAAATTAATAAATCTTTAAGGAGACAATCGAAAGAGAGAAGGTTCCTCGATGCTGTATTTCCACTGCGCTTCAATTCGACACCGAAGCGATTTGTGCAAGATTTAATTATTATATTTTTACCAATAAAATAAATTTCTGTTGCGAATTTATTCAGTATCGCAACAACTGAATCGCAACTGAGAAATACTAGGGGCCTAACAAAGAAAAAGTAGATTTTTTATCGTGAAAACTTTTTTACTCTTCAGTATAGTTTTCATCTAGAGCGATACGCTAGATCCATCGGTCCTCCAACATTTTGACGCTCTTTGAAAAAATAAAAAGATTTGTTAACGCCTTGAAAATTGGTTCTGCAGTTTCTGCAATGGCATCAGCATTCAACGAAAATTTCTTTCCCTGATGAAACCTTTTCAGGTTTGGAAATAGATTATAGTCGCTTGGAGCCAGGTCTGAAGAATACGGGGGATGGTGGACCAATCCGCATTGCAAATCATTCAAATTCACCATTGCTTTTATGCATCAATGCACAGCTGCGTTTTTTTCCATAGCTTGATGAAAACTAGAAGAAACTAGACACGATCAACTGTTTTTCAAACACTATTGGATAGATTGTCATAAAATTTTATATTGAACCATCACATGTAATGTTGATTGTAATATTTTCGATGCCGTAGGGTGGTCAAGATGAACAACAGAATGTTTTTGACACATTCTGAACAGTAATTGTAGCGATAAAAAACTGTTTGAACTTCAGCTGATTGATTACCCGATCAGATGCACATAACAAAATCATAACACAAGTATATCAACAGTTGATATGTATAACAATTTGTGTTATTTTGAGATATTTAACAAATGAGAACAGTTGAAAGCTAAAACTTATGATAACAATATAATAACAAAATCAATTATGATACAGTTGCACTATTTATGTACCATTTAATTCCACTATTTCACTGTCACGTTATTACACTTTCACAAAGTCACTATACTTTAATGAAGCATAACAAACGTTACAATACAGATACGCGTATTTCGGAATGTTATTCTGAGTGATACTGTTGAATATATTCCGCTAACAGCTCCAGGTGAAAAATAGTCAATTATGATGTTTTATTTTCATTTGCGAGACTCATGATGAAGTTCATTAATTGGGAAAATGAGTTCTTCCGTTGCTTTATATCGAAATATACTGATCAGAATTTCAAAAAACTAAAAGAAGAAACTAAATAAATTCATTTAAAAAAATCATTCAACAATTTTGGATTAAAACCATGCAAAAAGTCGACTGTGATATAGTTTTTCTGTGTTAAATTTGCTATCTAATTTATTACAACTATTGTTATAAATTTCTGCTTACGGACTTCTGTAGTTATTTCAAATTTAATAATAATTGTGATACAAACGTTTTAAATTTTCTTAACAACTTAATTCAACACTATATCTTCTTAGATTTATCTGACAGCAAATCATTTCAGTGACAATTTCTGATTTTCTCTTTGGTGTGACAGTAACGTTATTTGACACAGTCTTTACATAAACACACAAATACGATCGAACATCTTTACAGAACCCAAATACCCAAATTACATATCGTAAATTTAGTTAATGTTCTCCAAAGCCTACCTTTACACTTTTTATTGCAATCATGTCTGGTCTCCCGTTGGGTACATATCACATCACATTGGGCGCAAGTTAGACTGTGGGGATCGCAGTACTCTTCTTCCGAGCAGGGTTTGTTATCGTGACAAGATTCTTCGGATTCCGATTCAGCTGCAACCACCCGCACCAGCATCAATGCCGGTAAAACAATCAACACTGTAACGATAGTACATCTAACTGTTTGTGATAACATTTTGCGACTGTTTAAATAAACAGCGATGACGACAGTTGAGAACAATTTACTGCAAGCAGGAACGAAAATGTTATGGGCACGTTCCACCAAGTAACTCCCATCGACACGTTTTTAAACCGGTTTTCTTTGTACGTGAATATTAGATTGTCCGAATCAATTGGAACTACTGGAACCCTTCGGCAATCTATCACAGTACACGTAATCACTGTCCAAATGTTTCGATCAATTTTCATAGAATCACTTATGAATCATCAGCTTCCGTGATTTTGCACTTGCACTTGATTTAAATGCCTTAAGGTAATCTTTACAAAACGAAAAATTTTGGTTCGACTTGCGCAATAATCGTCTGTGGCACATAATTGACTAAAGTTCTCCCTTTAACGGGAAGTCACCTCCGGTCGAAATGGACCGCAGCTAACACACACCTGAGCCAAGCTTCTGTACCTGTAGTTGAGCCTACAGAGCATCCACCCGTACGACTCATTCAAACAGCTATACTGATGCATGTATGAGGAATAAAAAACTCTCAATGTTTGTGGTTCATTCTGAACCGACTTAACCGGGCCAGCATCAGAGAACGGTGCCGGTGCTTCGGAATGTATTTCTTCAATGTGGTTGTGTTGGACAGAATGCGGAGGGCTTAAGATGACGATGCGAACAGGTAGATAACAGGTGGAATATGATTTTTTGAACACCACATACTTACTGATTGCAGTAAAACATAATCGTATTTGATTTTTTAACCCCAGACTTGATCATAAGATCATTGCAGACAAATTTGCATCGTGCTAAGCTAAGCTATAGTACGGGTTTTAAATACTCTGATTTAGTAATCTAAATTTTACCAATACTGGTGCCATTTAAGTATTAATAACAATCAGAAATAGAATATAAGAAGATATTCTTGATGGCAGTTTAAATTAGGCCTACCTCATTTGTCTTAACGCCGTTTGGCATGAAGTCATTTGGCAAATAGGTACATATTCGGCATAATGGTCTTTTGGCATAACAGTCATTTGGTATTAAATTTACAAATCTTTGGTACTGCAATGGTCGTTTGATATAACAGATCAACATGCTGCTTAATACAATTTGTTCTAATTTACTAAAGTTTTGAAAGGTCTAATGCGGCTACACCGCATCGTTATCGATGACCTGCTCTCCGACGTCGCTGCCGCACGTTCGGATTTAACTGAGGGATAACCTCTAACCTTTGGTAATTCGGGCAAACACCGCAACTGAAGACGGTCCCAGAAGGTATGGACGCAACCAAAAACCGCTGCCATTTCGCAATGGTTCAGAATCTGTCAATTTTTATGGCTGCGTCCTGTTGTTTACACTCTTCTCTAACCACTTGTGCAGTTGTTTATTCGTTTTCATTAGTTTGTTTCGAAATGCGTGGACTTTCAGCAGAACAACGTCGAAAAATTGTGTACAAATGGTGCACAGAACTCGGACTGTCACTGAGAAAGATAGCAAAAATGGAAGGCGTAAGTAAAAAAGCCGTGCGAAATGCAATCAGGAAGTTCGGTGAGGATAACACCTTTGAGGATAAACCGAAAACGGGTCGAAAAAAAGGTCCTGCTAACCCTCAGTTGGATAGACGTATACTGAAGGCGTTCCAGCCAAAGAAGGAGGTTTCAGTTCGGGATGTGGTCAAAAGAGTGGGCACTTCGAAGTCAAATGTTCTTCGTGCTAAAGAACGTTTGAATCTTCGAACCTATAAGAAACAGAAACAACCAAAACGTAGTCCGAAACAAGAAGCATCGATCAGGCCGAGGGTTCGAAAGCTGTACAATACGATTCTTACTGGAAATTTGAACTGCATAATCATGGACGACGAAACCTACGTGAAACTCGATTACAAATTCTTGCAGGGACCACAATATTATACGGTGCGGGAAGGGCAAGTGTTGAACCAGTCCGAGACATCGATTGAAGTCGAAATATTTGGTAAGAAAGCTATGGTCTTGTGTGGTTGTAAATTATCATTCATATTGTGATACCACGTGATCACGTGGTATACACATTCGATGACCGCCATTAATCGGTGCATCATCACAGCAATCGTTTGTTAGGATGTGAAAATACTGTCATTCGATTATTGGTTCTATTTAAGGTCAGAGGTAAGATTAAATGACACACAGAACGTGTTGGATGATTCTGCAGAACACGGATTTACACATTGGCGATCCTGCCAGGACAATATTTTCGGAATCTGACGGAAGAAAGGAATTTTTTTTAGAACATCTCGAAGTGAAGAACTTGAAGATTATCGGAACTTTTTTAACATTTTCTTGAAGATCGGAACATTAAAACATGTTGAAGCGAAGAATTTTAAGCATTGAAACTCCTTGAAACAAAAAAAAACTTGAAGAAGCAAAAGAATTGGAACGCGATTCACAGGTAACGTAGTTAAACAAAAACTACTACAGAAGAGATTTTTCTAACCGGAACGACCGGAGGCTGTTTTGGTGCAGATCGGGTTGACCGCAAACCGTTTTAAAGCGGATCGGGACGACCGCTAACGATGTTGATAATAACGGACCGGGACGGCCGTAGACTGTGGTGTGGATCGGGACGATCACTAACAATGTTGGTACGCACGGACCGGGACGGCCGTGGACGATGTTTGTAAGCACAGACTGGGACAGCCGTGGACTGTTTTGGTGCGGTCGGGACAATCGCTAACCGTTCGAAAGCGGTTCGGGACGACCGCTAAGCGTTTGTAGGCGGATCGAGACGACCGCTAAGCGTTTGAAAGCGGATCGGGACGACCGCTAAGCGTTCGAAAGCGGATCGGGACGACCGCTAAGCGTTCGAAAGCGGATCGGGACGACCGCTAAGCGTTCGAAAGCGGATCGGGACGACCGCTAAGCGTTCGAAAGCGGATCGGGACGACCGCTAAGCGTTCGAAAGCGGATCGGGACGACCGCTAAGCGTTCGAAAACGGATCGGGAGGACCGCTAAGCGTTCGAAAGCGGATCGGTAGGACCGTTAAGCGTTCGAAAACGGGTCGGTAGGACCGCTAAGCGTTCGAAAGCAGATCGGGACGTCCGCTAATGATGTTCGATCAAAACCGACTGCTGGTGAGATTGGAAAGTATGTACATGACTTTATGATAACGGAACTAACTATGATAGTAATATGACTAAGGAATTATTCCGCAAGGAAATGCAATGGCTAATAGAATCAAACGAACCATTGCTTCTACTTGAAAAAGAAACAGATCAATAATCCATAGCATAATCTTTATTTGGAGATGGGAGAGGATGTGTGGTTGTAAATTATCATTCATATTGCGATACCACGTGATCACGTGGTATACACATTCGATGACCGCCATTAATCGGTGCATCATCACAGCAATCGTTTGTTAGGATGTGAAAATACTGTCAATCGATTATTGGTTCTATTTAAGATCAGAGGTAAGATTAAATGACACACAGAACGTGTTAGATGATTCTGCAGAACACGGATTTACACAGGTCTGGCAAGCAATTTGTAGCTGCGGTAAGATTTCGAAACCCTTCATCACCACTGCTTCAATGAACAGCGAAATATACATCAAGAAATGTTTACAAAAACGATTTCTACCCATGATTCGAAGCCACAAGGATCCTGTTGTCTTCTGGCCAGATCTTGCTTCTTGCCACTACTCGAAATCAACGGTAGAATGGTATACTACCAAAAATGTCACTTTCGTCCCAAAAGACATAAATCCACCGAATTGCCCACAACTTCGACCAATTGAGGTATTTCGGGCATTAACGAAGGCACATCTTAGAAAACATGTCTTGGCAGCCGAAGCCATTCAACAGTTCGAATAAGATTGGAAAAAAGTGTCAAAACTTGTCGCCATGAAGTCTGTACGGAATTTAATGAGGAACGTTCGCAAGAAGGTGCGCCAGCTAGTTTACAATGGCTAAGTAGCAAATGTTGAGAATAATATTCTGTTGTTGTAGTTTAATATTATCAGTATATCGAATAAAATTTGAATATCAACACTTGTGAATTATTTACAGCGAAATCAAAGTGCGTCCATAGTTTCTGGGACAGTCTTTAGGTAGAGGTGATTTCTGCGGGGGCGCTGAAACCACACTCTCCTCTTCCCAATGTTATAAAAACAGGTGGGGCAGACCACATGGCTTGCTTGTGTTAGGAATCAAAACTTTGTAAATAGTTCGGTATGACGACATACATGAAAAATAAACATGCTTTGATTCAATGCTAACTAGTCCGAACAGTGTGGCGAAACCAAGCACGTGGTTATTAGTTTTACTTGGCTTGCTAAAGAAAACTTAATTTCACTAACACAAACGAGTTGGGTTTGCTCCACCTGTTTCTATCACATTGTCCTCTCCCCACAGTGACCGGAGCTTCCGACGACGACGTCTCAACCTGAATCATGTATGACGAACAGAATATTGTGCTAGCACTGAGTGAGTTGCATATATACAATGACGGTATGCTATTAACTATAGAATTAAAAAAAAATCTGTCACCTAATATCATCGAAATATTTGAATCGAATATAAAATTCACGTATTTCGTTCGATTTTCCTTGCAAAACATCACTCGATCGAAACACAATCGAAATTTCACGTTAAATCAAAATATTGCGAGTCTGTTAATTATTACGACAATATGACGCTATACCAAATGACCATTATGCCAAATGACTATTATGCCAAATGACTTTACGCCAAACGGTGTTATGCCAATGGTATTATGCCATATGACCTTATGCCAAACGGGCCGCCCCGTTTAAATTAATCAGTGAGATATCACTCAAAACCTTTTTCAATGCACATAATGGTGTGATATTGCTTATATCTTACTACCGAATAGTCTTATTGAAACATTTTTTTATATTAACTAATTTTTGACATGGGAAGTTTACAAAACGGGCCTAAATCGCAACATTACTAACATTTCCGAGCACGAAAATATCAGCGTTAATACATTCAACCACTTCTGAGAAAATTGTGAGGATAAAAAAATGCTATTTGTTGGCAACGTCGCTTATACGATTATATCTTCGAAGCCGATTGTGTTTGCCATGATCTTTGAAAACTTAACAAATAACTTAATAGCAGCGTCTAAGATTTTTCAAAACTCGGTTTAGGCATCTCTGAGAAAAATTAGCGAATAAATAAAACGACAAAGTGTAATTTGTCGGTTACGCCATTTATATGATTTTATATTCCGAGCCGGAAACGTTCGCCATGACAAGTTCAACGAACTCGTAGTAACTTTCAAATGAACGGCTGAAGGCAAAAATCGGATAAGTGCAACTTGGTTTGGAAAACCCGGTTAAGTATGTTAGAATGCCACAATCGGGTAAAAACATTGAGAGCAAAAACCGGACATGGATTTTGCAATGCAATAATCGTTTAAAAACAGCTTTTCTGCAAGAACCGGACCAAATAACTTTGAATGCAAAAACCGGACAAAAACATAACTGGTTCTTCCAAAACAAATGTATTTATCCGGTTTCTACATTCAAAGTTTTTACCGACTGTCACTGTGGACGAAGCATGGTTTGCTTGTTTGTTAAGGGCAACTTGATCTAAGCTGCGTTCCACAACGGCAGTTTGTAAATACATTTGTTTCGGAAGAACCGGTTAAGTTTTTGTCCGGTTTTTGAATTCAAAGTTAATTTGTCCGGTGCTTGCAGAAAAGATGTTTTTAAACGATTCTTGCATTGCAAAATCCATGTCCGGTTTTTGCTCTGAATGTTTTTATCCGATTTTTGCATTCGAAAATATTTAAACGGGTTTTCCAAACTAAGTTGCACTTATCCGATTTTTGCTTTCAGCCGTTCAAATGAGCCACAATTTGTCGAAATCCATTGAGCTTTTTCCGAGAGAACTGAGTGAATATTAAAGTTTGCGGTTTGTTGGTTACGTCACTTTTTCGATTATATTTGCAAGATCGAATGTCATCGATTCGTCCTCCAAACTGGATCATTGTCTCAACAGTCGCCTTAAACCGAGACTGAGACTGAGTTGAGCCATTTCGGAGAAAATTGATGAAATATAAGAACGGTTTGACGATTACGACACTTCTATGATTATATCTTCGAAACCGACAGTGTTAGCCATTCGATATTCAAACTTGAACAATGTTCTAATGGTAGCTTTTAAACGAATATAAGATAATTGAAATCTATTCAGTAATTTTCGAGTAAATTGAATCTTACATCTCTGGAATTGGAAGCGTCAGTAATTTGATCTTAGAATTTTATTGACAACCCAATGAAACCGAAGATTGTTGAAATCAGTTCAACCATATTCGAAAAAATTAAACCGAAGGAAAAAAGCAGTTTGCTCACAATTCAATAGTAGCTTTTGAGCGTTTCTTAAGTTGTTGGAATCGGTTGAGCCATCTCCGATAAAGTTTGGGTTGATGTGCGATCTGTGGGTTACGCCACTTCTACGGTTATACCTTTTGAATCCAACCAATATTAACTATTCGATCTTCGAGCTTGATATACTATGTACATGCAATAAAAAATTCCGGACCTCACAAAGAAAAGACGTTAATAGTTTCGAACCGTATATATTTTTGTTGAGAACATGCCTCTAGATGGCGAAATACCCAATTTCATGACAATCTGTCCACCAGTGTTTGAATAAGAGCTGATCGTGTCAAACAAGTCAAGCTATGGAAAAAGATGCACCAGCGCATTCATGCATAAAAGTAACGGTGAAATTGAATTATTTACGGTACGAATTGGTTCACCATCCCCCGTATTCTTCAGACCTGGCCCCCAGCGACTACTATCTATTTCCAAACCTGAAAAGATTTTACTGAAGAAAAAATCGACTTTTTCTTTATTGGGCCCGCGACTTCTCATTCCAATAGTAGCCTAAGCTTGCAGAAATTGATTCTTCCACCTCTGAGAAATTGAGCGGATAGACAAAGCATAAAAAGGAACACATATGTTCACTCACATAGATCTTTTCCTATCTCCTTGAGCTTAGTCGAATGGTAGATTACATTATAGGTCTCTGGGGCTCCAATCAAAATTCGATTTCTCAAGCAATCCTATACCCTTTTTATAGGAAAAATTGATATACCCTTTTTATAGGGATTATAGTTACTGGGGTCTAAATGTGGCGACTATGGTGGATGCAGTTAGCAATCTAGGTTTCCATTGCACAGTGGTTCAAAAACCCAATTTTATGTTCTTAATTGATAACACTTTTAAAATGTAGTTTTCGAGGTACAGTACGTTTAGCAAAGTTGCTGGGAATGATAGGCGCCTTCTTCTGAAAATTTTATTTATTTGATTATTCCCTTAAAAGTGAGATAAAAATATTATGGGCTAAATGACTTCGACCAAGTTGAGCAGAAAGACATTTCAAATAAATTTGCGAAAGGTACTACTCCCGTAACGTAGAAGTCATGATATGAAGTATTTTCTGAAAAGTATCTCCCAAAACTGATTTTTGTAAGAAAACATATATATTTTTAATTTTTATGGTTTTTCCATATTATAAAAAGTTATTCATCATTAAAAAGTACGATCCTCTGCAGGAGAGATATATAATGATCCTTAGCATTGCGAATGTCAAGGACAAGGATCAGGTTTCCGTATATATTTGTTACCATGGTAATAGTTCCAACAAACGAGCCTAGCTGATAGCTGGCTTAAACGAATGCAACGTTGATCGTTTCCTAAGCTGCGAAAACGGTTACCAAGACTACTGCAAAGAAGCTCTAAAATGAAATACTGTTACTATGCGATGGATGATAGAACATACGTCAAAATAAACCTCCAACCAGGGGTGCGAAAATTTGACATTTTTTTATACTGTTGCCAAGCATAAGACAGTCACTGCCAACGATATGCGCAGCTGCTACGTTCAACAGTAGCCAACTCGCAATGACAAGAGAGCTTGGCGCAATCATGAGAGCCACGACACACGACAGCAATATTGAGAGCAGTTAATTTTGTCGCACTCTCTCACAGCAGTCAAAGCCACAGCGTTCGCTTTGTGGTAGTGTAGGTACATACTGGATAAGTAGCTGCTTTGTTCATTTTTGGTCACAGGTTTCGAGAATGTCACGAGCTCAAAATGTCATGACATTTTCATAACGGGACTGTTATATCCGCTGTGATTGATCTGTGGCGATAAATTTAATGCGACCGGCGGTGTTTTTATTATCGGTTCAATTTCAGTTTCGAAAAAATTCAATCACAAAGCTTGTTCATGCAGATGTTTCAAAAATATTACAATTATTTACACAAATTTCATACACGAAGTATCAGGAGCGCAGCTTTTGCCTTTCTAATATGACGCAAAGGCAAGAAATCTTACAGCATAGAGAATAAGTTTTGCGCTCCTATTACTTCTAGAATTCTTGTTCATGCTAAACGGGCTTCAATTGTTTGATCGAAAAAGTGCATCCAAATTCTGGAAGTCAAAGCATTTACTTTGCTTTTCTCACTGAACCGCTTCCTTCCAACGGGAGTGCAGAGAAACAAAACACGTAAGGATACACAAAAAAAAACCGTCTGCATTGGAAAGCAAGACTTTCTTGTGCATGTCCCCCTACACCTCATGAGAATCGACATAAAACGAATTTCAAAGTTAAGCCTTGTTGGCGACTGCCTATCGAAAGTTGTTGAATTTGGAAGGAGCTACTGTTTATTGTGGCTAGCCATTCTCAGATTGAAAAGATTAGAACAGCTATCGATGAGAGCAAACGGCGACATTCACGAGAAAAAATGTCATGAGACCTATGACATTTTTCATCTCCTGCAGTCGTGGCGAAGTACAATCGGCGACTGCTGTCATTTGGGCAGTTTGAATGTCTGCTGTTTCGTGTCATTCTCCAGTACCGTTTGCAACCCTGCCTCCAACAAATGCCAAGACAGGAGCTTGAATGAATAATTGTTTCTAAATAATGAATACTTCATTTAGTAGGCAGTGAAATTGAGTAGAATGAATGCTTCCCAAAACGTATTGTGTTATTTTAGGTACAACAGAGCAGAAAAACACTAACAGTACATCGGATAACTTCGTTCCGATTTCTGCGGTCACTCTGACTTTCAACTTAGAATTGTTTGGAATGGACGAAATTTGTCTATTTTTTTATAAATAATAATTTATGGTTTTAACAACGCACCGCATCGATTTCCGTACTGTTACTCCGCTCTTTTTTTTCAAGGTGAAATGCATTTACGCACGGAGTGCGGGACTCTCCACAGGACTACCCAACTGTTGATTGGAACTACCTACTAAAACACCTTGGATCTCCAACCCTACCTCCCCGGCACCACCGCTAGGTATTACTTCGGGGTGGAAAGCTATTGGTGCTCACAGCACCCTCCCCAGATTTATGCAGAATGGGGATCAGCATCCTGCTCTCGAGGGATCGACCAGTTGGATGACAAGGTCGGTCCAGTGATGCCGGCTGGAGGGTATCTTCCGGTTCACTGGCGCCTCGACGACCCAAAACTGATGCTACGTCGCGGAACTACTCGACTAGTCTCCGCCAAAAGATCTAGTCTACACCGACGGAGGGTTCCCCGACGAGGGAAGTCCTCCCGAACCGACGCTCACGGTGCGCGTCTACGACCCGACCGAAAGGATGCCTAAGTCGATCCAATGATTCCGGTTGGAGCGTGACTTCCGGTTCACTGGCGCTCAGACGATCCTAGCTGTACCACGCGACGGTCTACTCATCTAGTCCTCGACGATGGATCTAGACTACTCCGACGAAGACCTCCCCGGCGAAGGAGGTTCTCCCGGACCGATGTTTATTCGCTAATCCCTCTTGAGCCTACTACGGTTGCTCGCGGCTGCCTGTTGTTGTTCCGCTCTCCATTTCCGCTGCAATATGCCCGCAATTTGGGATGCCGCGGTCGACACTGCGTTCCAGTTCTCTACGCAGTGGCACATTCTCTGGATCAGGTTCTCCGGTGTGGTGTCGATGCCGCATGCCTCCAGTATCTCACTCCTTTGAGCCGCGAACGGGAACATGCGAACAAGACGTGTTCTGCCGTCTCGATCTCGTCTGGGCAGCCAGGACATACAGAGGATGTCGCGTGGCCGAACCTGTGGAGGTACCATCTAAAGCACCCGTGGCCTGTGATGAATTGCGTCAGGCCGAAGTTCACTTCTTCGTGAGCTCTATCTAACCAACTCGAGACCCTAGGTATGAGCCGATGTGTCCACCTACCCTTGGTTGAGCTGTCCCACTCTTGTTGCCATCTGCGTAGAGAAGCGGCTTTGGAGGCCCTACGGGCGTTCCTGTCTCCTCGCATGCTGTAGCACTTCGCGTCTTCCTTCACTATCAGACCGATAGACATCATACTTGCAACCACGCAGGCCGCATCCCTCGATACAGTGCGGTATGCACTGATCACGCGAAGACACATCAGTCTATGCGTACTCTCCAGCATCTGTGCGTTACGTTCCACATTAAGTGCAGACGCCCATACCGAGATGCCGTACCTGAGGATCGAAACTGCCACTCCTGCCAGTAACCTATGTTTACTGGAGCGCACAGGCGAGCTGTTGGCCATCAATCGTGAGAGGGCCGCGATCGCTTTTGATGCGCGCTTGCAGGCGTATTCAACGTGCTTGCTGAAGCTGAGTTTGTCGTCAAGCATCACACCCAATTGCTTCAGTGATCTCTTGGAGGGGATCACGCAATCTCCGGTATGTACCAACGCCTTCTGTTCCGATTTGCGGTTGTTTACCACCATCACCTCTGTTTTGTGGTGCGCGAGTTGCAGTTTCATGCTACGCAGCCAGTCCTCTACCAAGCAGATTGAGTGTGATGCACTCAGTTCGACCTCTTCGATGGATTCGCCGTAGACTGTCAGTGTGACGTCGTCCGCGAACCCGACTATCTTGACACCCGGAGGGAGCCTAAGCCTCAGTACTCCATCGTACATTATATTCCACAGGATCGGGCCCAAGATAGATCCCTGTGGTACTCCAGCCGTGATTGGAGTGTTACGTGTGCCTTCGTCGGTCTCGTTGAGCAATACTCGGTTCTGGAAGTAGCTTTTCAGAATCTTGTACAGCAACGATTATCTCGGACAGTGTTTACTGTACGCACAGATAGGCAAATGATTAGAGGGTCAAAATAACACCTAGCATAGCTTGTATGGGTACTGCACGCAACGATATGCGCAAGCTTAGCCTACTATGTGCCTCAAATTGAACTACCAGTTAAACTAATCAGACGCAAAGTTTACTCCACATTCAAGAATATTACATCAGAAAGGTGGAATCGGTGAAATATTCTTTAAGTGTTACTTTGCGTCTGCTTACCGGTTCAAATTGGTGGTGACAATGGCAGTTCAATTTGAACTGATCTTTAATCATTTGATTGTACTTTTTAACACGGGTTTTCATGCGGTTTCTTCTTACGCGGTTTTATTTACGCGGATTGCCGAAGTTACGCGCTTTTTTAACGCAAATTTTTAAAAATTACGCGGTTTTTTACGCGGATTCCCGAAGTAACGTGGTTTTTTACGCGTATTTCCCAAGTTACGCGGTTTTCTTGTTTTGTCTGCAATTCCAAGATATTTGGCATAAAAAAAATTTCTCTAGTTTTGAGGTTATTGTTTCACGCGGTTTTCCAAAGTTACGCGGTTTTTTTACGCGAATATCCGAAGGTGCGGTTTTTTTGCACGGTTTGTTTTTACGCGGTACGTATCTTCCGCGTAAAAAGAGACATCACTGTATTGGTGAGTCA
Organism: Malaya genurostris; assembly: GCF_030247185.1. Lineage (NCBI taxonomy): Eukaryota > Metazoa > Arthropoda > Insecta > Diptera > Culicidae > Malaya > Malaya genurostris. Next base: position 244,320,824 of record NC_080571.1, on the reverse strand, counting down.
AAAACGAAATGCGAAGAAAAGGAGTAAATGAAACATTGATAATAATTGTAAGCTTTTACCCAAAGCACAAGTTTTACTAATCTCAACATTAAGCAAACCCTCGCTACGACCCTGTATATCACTGGAAACAGCACATACACACACACAGTGAAGACTGCCACGGGTACCCAGTGAATCATAATCACATAAAGCCACAACACAATTGTATACCTTCATTCGCAGGTAACCATTGAATCGAGCGGCCCTAGTTTTTTTCGTACGCCAGTTTGGTCCAGTAGGAATTCCATTGAGTGTCTTCGTTTGTTTTGAGCATCAACTGGCTCTCTGGTTGTCTACAGGTGAAGCTTATTCCATTATTTCTCGCGACCGTACTCCATTCCACTGTTTCTTCTCTATTTTATACCCTGTAATTAATTCTCGTTGGTTTCGATCTGATCTGGTGGAAATGTTTGTCGTTTTTTTTTGTTTTCCCTTCGTTTTATGGAGTTATTTTTACTACACCCATCCGACGGCCGAGTCTTTTACGCAACCAGCGCATTGAGAGCTTTTTACCTGGCGGGTACGCAAGTGTGTAGCATCGGTGAGACGGGGAGGAAGTCGTTATTACAGCAAAAAAATTACCTGTTTGGCATACGAGAGAAATAACACAGCTTCACGGCACAACAGTGTGGACTAGGCTGGTGTTGGTTAGATTTCGAGGAGCTAAGCCACAAGAGTCATTATCGTAGGTGAGCTGGCAGTAGAAGGATCATATCCGGCTTGAAGTTGTTGAAAAGTGTTTTTACCTGTTTCATCGGTGATTTGTGAAAGGTACATGGAAAATAATGTTGTACAATTTATGGTTGATTGAAAACCGAAACACGGTGAAATCGAACAATCGATTTCAATGACGTTAATGAAAAGCACCGAAAGAGGATAACAAGTGACGAACCTAGTTCGTTGAAGTCACCCGCTGAAAAAGGTTCAATGACGCGTAATTATTGTGCTGTGTATAAGTGTGTGATGTAACGCAAGCATTCCGATTACTGGATAACACAAAGAATAAAATGGACAGTGCTATCCACGAGAGCAGCTTAAGCAAACAACTCCAAGTTATAGAAGTGATCGGCAACAACGACATTCACTGACGGCGATAGACTTTAGAAACGTTTTCCAAAAAAAAGTAGTTCACTCTAAATTCTACTTTTATCATTCAACTAAATTATTGAGGTTGCAAACAAAAGAAAAACAACAAATCAACAAACACAACGTTGTTGAACTTATTTGCATAAAATTTCCCTGGGACTGTAATGACTTTGGACCGTCCCGATTATGCGTGAGAGAATTTTTCCGGCTCGCCTTCTTCGATGTATGCCTCGATACCAAGCTGTAAACCTCCATTTCTCACTCTTCCTCTTTTATGATCCAATTCTGCTCCACCCGGTTACCCCTCTCCAATTTTAATTGTATGAGATTTTCCCACCAAGAGCTGTGATTGTTATTTTTTTTTTTTCTTTCCTCGAATGTGGTCAGGTTGTGCACTGCCGAGTCCATTTCTCATCCGCGCTTCAACGTACCCGAAGAATTTGACCTTAACGGTGTGAAAGAGAACAAGAGTGTTGAGAAGAGTTGAGTCGATTGAACGCCGCATGAAATTTGAGAATCTTTTCTCTGGATTATCTGGAGCAAGTTGTAATAGTGGGCTTCTTGAGTGTTTGACTGCCAACATTTACTCACGGGGTTCCAGTGTTGGCTGTTTGTGTGCGGTTGACTGGCGATGGGAATCGTTTGCAAGAAATGGCTTCATGTTTCGAACCGAAATAGTGATGATGATACTGAATTCGAGTTGAGATAATAGACGAAAAGATGTTAATTGGTGAAAATGAGATTGTTTTCTGCGGGAAATCGGATCGTGCCATTTGTGCAATGTGGAGGTTTCAAATGACCATCAGTGATTCATGTTTGACGATTGCTTTTCAGTGAGAAACGATTTATGCGTTTCCGTACGAATCGCAGTTGACCTCGCCTGAAACAATTTTTGTTTTCATAGCATTCGTTCCCAAAACTGTAAATATATGAGCTTCTGATTATATTGATATTGAAAATTTAACATTTGTGTGGTAAAATTGTTTCATTTCACTCTAGCTTGATTACCTTCAATTCTTAATCGTTCATCACTTATTTTTTGCGAAACAAATCATATATAAAATTGGATAAGTATTCAATTGTTTCACTTCTTTTTGTTTTCATTTTGTGGTTTTGGTTACAACTAATCCTTTTTTTTCACTAAAGTGCACATAAATATTTTCTTTTCGTTGTGCTTATGTTTGGTTGTTGAGAAAAGGATAAGATTCACTGGACCTTCCTAGTTTTTAATAACATTTTCGTATTTTTTTCCTCCAAGGCAAGTTGATTTCACTACATAGGAAAAAAAAATTAAAGACGAAACATTATTAAAATATACTGTGCTTTGTGGAGAAACTAATTACTGTGAAAGAAAATTGCTTGTGAGTCAAAGACCATAAAAATTTGTATAAAAATGTCATCCAGAAACAGACGATAGTACAAAGAAATAACACAACTATAATTCCTGAAATTGTTTGGTTACAGCTGTAGTAATGCACGAACTGTTTATTTCTCTGTGTTAAACGCATTTGTATGTTGAACAGAACTTCAGGTTAGTGGATATTTGGTTTATAAAGTTCTAATCTAATTTGTAATAAAGGCTAACACAAAAATGGTACGCACAAAAAGGAATTGTAATTTGTGTTCCAACAAGTTCAAAATGCTTATTAATGATTGCTTCACAATGCTTGTATGAAAACTTCAATGCTGTAATTAGATGGATACATTTCTCTAGTTAGAACGAAATTTCGGACTTTCCTTTCCAGAGGAGCCCATCAGCGCCGCACAGAGGAAACGGACATTTTTTCCATTTTGCCCGCATTTGCTGAATGTCCTTGACTGCCCCGCCGCTTTTTTCGATTGGTTGAAATTCCGGGAAGGATTCATTATCCCTCAGTGAACTACCACCGGAAGGTCATAGCCGAGGTTAAATAAACGGATTAAAAATAAAAGATTCATTAGCTTGGGGACAAAACTAATCTTGAAGTAGTGGCAACTGGCTAAATCGTCCCAAAAATTCTTAGATGTAAACTTGAGATGACATAATCGATGATGTGACGAAGAGCTCCGTTTTCATGCTACAACGGCAAATCACTTGTCAAATCATTGTATTCTTTGCGAACTTGTCGGCAAACACGAACGGGAATCTTTCCTCAGGTACAATCGCGAGGCTGCTTAAAATCGATTTTAACGTATGTATGTTTGCAGCCCGTTGAGTTTCGTAAAAACCCCAAGAAGCCATTCAAACTTGCTATAATTGGCATGTTTCACAATTGCTTCAGATTGGTTAGATATGTTAGACAATTGATTCAACACGTTTTTGAAAGGGATGTAAAGTTAATTCATATTACTGCTTGTGAAACCAACTCAACAACTTAAATGGATTAATTTCCAAATCCGGTTTTTCAACTGACTGTACGACAAGTTCATTTGAGCTGCTTCAATTCCGGTTTCCACTTAGCAAATATTACTGTTGTGAAACATATGAAACAATAAACTTGTTACACATCATACAAGAAAAGTGCGCTTTTCCAATCACATAATCGTTGCGAGAAGAGTTAAAAAAATCCGTACTAGAACAATGTTTACTACTTGGGACACGGTCGCACAAGAGCCTTGCATGCTTTTTAAACACGGAACCCTGCCGGTTCGGATGATTGCTAGTTTTGTACGATTAGTATCCTTCACTGGCCAGTATGTTCCGCACCGTTTGAAAGTTGACATTTTATCCTCTGGGCACATCTCGAATCGAAAGACTAGGGTTGGCTGTAACGCACCCCAACACTTTGCTGCTTAGCTGACGATCCATGATTCAAGTTTTACTCTTTTCACACACAGAGAATCCTTGTAGGCTTTGAGCTCTCGACAAACGACTTCGGTTTCTTCAGCACTTTACCAAGCTTGGAATCGAACCCTTTCGGATTTTTCAGGTGGTAGTGCACAATATTTTTTTCTTTCGAGATCCATTTGACGTTATTTCTGAACACGATCAACTATTTTGATCAAACTTGCATTTGTTGTTTTCAATAGAAGTGTAAACTATCAAAGATTCTCGATTTCCAACGCTAGCGGCGCGTATGGGGCGTATCAATTTCGTTACGTCAGTGGCTTTCTCGAATTAGAAAAACACTCAATTACGACGTAATTTTTTGCTTTTTCTTTGTCTGCCACATAGAAAATAAAGCTATGCTATTACTCAGTAAACCAATTTTTATATAGGACTATGTATGTGTGTGAAAGTAAGTGGTTAGACGGGTACTGCGTTTAAATGGAGAATAAACACCAAGTAATTATGATGGCTACATTAAAGCTCTAATTTTTACGACATGACGACTGTATTCACCAAATCAGACCCAAGTAGCATATTGTTATTTCCTTGGGTCTTGGTGAATGAAAATTGACGTCTAACAAAAAGATCGTTGCCCGAATGATGCCTATTTTAAAATGCCGAAACTCTACTTTTTGGCAGACTAGAAGGAAATGGATGAATCCAAACGAACTATTAAAACGAATGGAGGGAAAAAATCTAGTGTAATATTCACATGTTCGAAATTTCGTCTCAATCTGTCAAGTGATTATCGAGAAGGCTTCGAAACAAGAAGTGCTTTATCTAAAAACTATGGGTTCGGTAATGGAAAATCCTGGCCAGTCTTACAGGTGGCTCACGAAACAGTTAGGAATCGTCAATGTTCCGTATGGTAAAATCGTTCAAGGAGATCCAGCGGAAGAAATGCAATCTCGTGAACGCAAAGAAGGTGAAGGATTACTTCAAATGTAACCCAAATCTTACGATTCGGAACAAAGCCAGTGTCAACTTTTCCATCCACCTAGTAATGGACGACGAAAAGACACTCAAAGTGGACGCCGCCCAAATTTCCGACCTGGAATTTTTCGTCTGTAAGTCCCGCCTGGTTGTTCCGAATAAGTTCGGGAAGAAGATGGTTGACAAATTTACCAAGAAATACTCTGTGTTGCCGGCGATCTGTGGATGCGGCTAATTCCAACCGGCACAATAAACGAGGAGTATATAAAGAAAAATGCCTCAAGGAGCGACAGGTGACAATAAGTTTTGGTTGGATATGGCATCGTGCCGTTACGCAAAACCGATACTCCATCACCGGTTCGAATTCTACAATATGTTCAAATGGAAGTTTGCCTCAAGTGATAGAGAGGACCATTCCAAAAAAGTGATTTCAATTTTCCACCTTCCAGGAGCAACAGGAGCTACATCGATAGGTCATGGTGCTTTTAATCGACGTAATTTTCGTTATCTGGTTTAAACATCTTCTCAGTAAGATTTATGAGGCTTCTGACCATTTTCGTTGCCTGCAACTTCTGTATGAGAAGCGAAAAGCAATCAAGTTTTTACTTTGAGAAGCACCCTCAAACAATCTCTTTTTCCGGATGTTCGACAGTACACCGAACGAAGTCGGTTCTGATTCTTAATCAGGCACGCCAATACCTGCTCGCACGATACTAATTACAGTCTTCGAATAGACGAATCCTCCTGATGATAATCTATTTGATAGCATTTTAGGAGTATTGGGTTTGCTGTTATTATCCTCAATACTTGTCTAATACAATCTAATGCAGTTGCGGAACGCACAATTAACTACGACGCTTGTAGTAATCATGTTTAAGGAAACATTTAGGGCACTACATACAGTACAAATTCAATGCCACAATTATTTGAAATCTACAACAAAACTTTTCCACAAAGCTACAGTTCAATAAATGAACGAAATTTAAGGCGTTATATACGAAGTATGTGAGAAAAAGTGAACTAAGTTTGGTGACTTTCTAAGGGTTTTAAGGGAAATTTTGTTTGAAATGCGAAAAAGATATTGTTGGTAGTACTATCGACGAAAAATCATTTTATTTATAAATATGTATTCAAATCGTGGCCCGTTTTCCGAAGTAAGTTGTATTCAGTCTCCCAAAAGAATTTTTTTCCTTCCTCAGAGAATGATCAATGAGGTGAAAACCAGTGTACGGTAAAAGAAATATGAAAAAATATACGTTTGTCCAAAAATCAAACTTCAAGGTGATAAATATTCTAAAAAAGAAATTAATGCGAATTTTTAGATGAAAAAGGATGCGTTTCATATAAATATAAATAATACGCGTATACGCTCAAATTTTTGAACATTTTAAGAGGCCCGGACTGCTGAGGGTCATATACTAATCGATTCAGTTCGACGAAATGAGCAAATTTCTGTGTGTGTAGCCGGTAGCCTTGGGCCATATTCCTTGACATTTTTTTAGAACTGTAAATGAAAGGTATTTGAATATTCTGCACTCTGGCGTTTTAGTACACCTGTTTATCATCATTGTAATTTTTTTGTAACAGATACTTTTGTAATTTCTACATAAAAATTGAACTTGAAAATTTGTCGACATTTTGCCCAAATGTGGTATTTGGTCACAAATTCATTTTTTCAAAGTTCTATCGGAAATTATGATGTATATTATCATGCAAGTAAAAATTATAAAAATATAACTATATATTTGAAGCGAAAATTATTTCTACATTCGACGCAATACATACACTTAGCGTTTTTTAACTGATATTCTGAGGACTTATTACGTTTTTTATCCGAAACGACACATATCAGGGCCGTTGCTGATTCTTTCTCCTTGTTTCTCTGTTCATGAGCAGTGACCCCAGGATGCGTACTGCTCTATGGCCCTAGGACCCCGATTGTGCATTCTAAGATCTTGCGAAACCGCTTTAAACCTGGTTTTAGCAAAATGGAAGGAGAAAATCGAGATTAAAGAGACTATTTTTGCAGTGTTCTTGGATCTCAAGCGCGCTTTCGAAACAATTTCTAGACCTATACTGTTACAAACACTACAACGCTTTGATATCGAAGGAGTAGCATATATTTGGTTTGAAAGCTATTTATTTGATAGAACTCAGAGAACTGTTTTCAACGATGTTGTGTCTAGTTTCCAGGGTAATTCACTTGGTGTGCCACAGGGTAGTGTTTTAGGTCAGATTTTATTCATTATGTACATAAATGACATGAAGCGAGTTTTACGGTTTTGTGAAATAAATTTGTTTGCTGACGATGCTGTTCTGTTCATTACAGCTAATGATTTGGATGAAGCGGTTGCACATTTGAACGAAGACTTACATTCTCTGGCTCAGTGGTTGAAATTCAAGCAATTAAAACTGAATGTCGCAAAAACTAAATATATGGTTATTTCTTCTTTAAGCACTGGACGTGAAGCCAACATTGAAATTGATGGAGAGATTATTGATCGCGTTAGAGAGTTGAAGTATCTTGGAGTTATAATTGATGAAAAGCTAACATTCAAATCTCAACAAAAAAAATTCAAATCTCAACAAAAAAATGATGAAAAGCTAACAACATCATCAAGAAGGTTGCCAAAAAGTACGGTGTATTATGCCGCCTGAAAAATCATTTTTACGACCGGTAGTAAAATTCTCCTGTATAAATCAATAATCTCTCCTCACATTGACTTCTGCTCATCGATTCTGTTCCTTGCTAACAATACGCAAACATTGAGACTGCGATTGCAAAATAAGGTCATGCGATTGATTTTGAAATGTAGTAGATATACTTCCTCTAATATTCTATTGAACGCATTACAATGGCTTTCAGTGAAACAGAGAGTATATTATTTAACAATGGTGTTCATTTTTCAAAATCTTAAATGGAATGCTGCCTCGATATTTGTGTGATCGGATTGAAAGAGGAAGTGATTTGCATAGGTACAATACTAGAAATGCGCCTGATGCGAGAACACCAAGCTTTTTGTCAGCCAGATCGCAAAACTCGTTATTGTACAAAGGGATTAGTTTTTTTTTCAATTCGATGCCAGGATGAATCAAGCGGGCTGCAACATTAAGGGAGTTCAAAAAATTGTGTATTTCACACATAAAATCTATTTTGTAATTAGATCTTTAATGAATTAGTGCAATTTGATTTTTTCGAAAACTGTGTAAAATGACGAAGATTGTATTAATTTTATTTTGTTTTTTTTTTCAAGTAAGACGCATTAGGTTGTTATGTTATGTATGATGATGATGGATTTTTAATAATTTGTTTGATAATACTTGAAAAAAAAATGAGTTGTATACAAAAGTATGAGCCTCGCGCGCGCAAAGCAGGTAGAGGCAATCTGGAAATTGAATATGACTGGAACTGGATATGTTCTCTTTTATTTTTGAGAGCTTTAGCATTCTACGTGTCGAGTTCGAATCTTGACTTTGTAAGATTTGATTAATGATTTATTGATTATATTTCGTAAATAATCGGGATCGGAAGTTGTTGATGGAATTGGGTTTGGCACTGCTCATCCGCAGTCTCGTTACTTCATCGTAGCTGATGTTTGTTGCGATGAACTGGTCCGGCGGGAAGGGCCAGGTGAATTACTGTCTGATACTGACAAAGATATCGGGTTCGATTCTTGATTTGTTCAAGGATCTTCCCGAGTAAGAAATTTTCTTGAATAACACTGGATAGTAAATCGGAAATATTTGAATGTTTTCTTGTTCTCAGTTGTACTTTAGAAGAAGAATCTATACCTGCTGGAATAACCAGATCGTTTTATATTTAGTTAACTGGTTAAAATATATGATGCAATATTTTTTATCATTTAGATAAATCGTCCAGCTCACCTTTGTAGGGGTATGAGGCGGGACCATCATCATCATCAATTCATAAAACATTTTTGTGACATTCGAATGGTAATGAAATCTATAAAATCATATTCTCTGACACCCAATTATATTATTCTCTGCATAATATGAGTTTGTAAATATTTTAAATTTAAAGAGAATACACCCAATTCCGATTTCACACAGGGGGTAAGAAGGGGGGAGTGGGGATGGAATGTACCAAGCAAAATAGGTCCATATTATTTGAAATATTTCTTGTAATAAAAAATCGTTCTGTTCGGAGAATCCGTGCAAAAAAATAAACAAGTCAGCGACATAACAGGACGATATGAGTTCAAATGAAACTGACATGCTAACTTCACACATCCGAATAAGGATAATCGTTCTCATTATTTAATTAATTGTGTGAATAATGCTTTTAAAATGGTATCGGTGCACCAAAATTAAAGTACGACCTTATCATGACAAATTTCTCTACCACATACTTAAAAAGACGGAACAAGAGAGATAAAAAAAATGCCCAGCCACTGAATTATAGATGGTGAAAAATAAACTAATTCTACCACTAGCATTTGAATGGAGGACATTATTAAATAGTTCTTTGATATTGACTTTGAGTTCTTACAACAATTGGGTTGATGCATTCATTTCGTATAGAAAGTAATCGCCTCTGGTTCGGTGCGAATGACGCTCTAAATACATCTTCTAGTTTTCTCACTGATATCTGGTGGACAAAAGGCAAGCAAATTTTTTGATCAACGAACTGCACACAGCGCAAATTTAAACAATACTGACGTTAATTAATTGGAAAGGCTCTCTTTAAATAATACGTTTGCAGACTATAAGGTGGAACAATGAGAGTAAAAAAATTACCAGCCGCAGAACAGCAAAGCAATGCTTTAGTATTACATTCCTTTTGTGGAATTTGACCTTCTGTTTCAACAGACTTCGCAGCCGATTGGTAGTGTACAGAACCGTTGCATGACTAGTGCTACGATTCTACTGAGATCCTTCCAGATCAGGGTTCGAACATACGACAACTGGTTTATAAGACCAGTGCCCTATGCTTTGAACCTCCAACCCAGAACCGGTACATATCCCTGCAATACTCACACTAGCATTTCAGTGGAAGAAAATATGAAATAGTATTCCATTCTTTTCAGTATTCTTTAATTCAATGTTTTAATTTACTGATAGTTAAAACAGCCGGTTAAATAGTGTTGTATGCATTCTCCTCGTATTGCGGAGGATCAGCAGAACGAACATATAGCACACAGAGCAAATCGGCATGCGCATCCTTGAATTCTGGACTTGGATTCGGGAGCAGATATTCGAACCTGAAACTGAATTTTGTACCTTGATTTCGGAACTGAATTCAGGACTTGTATTTTGGACCTGATTTCTGGAAATGAGTTTTGAACCTGAACCGACCATAGGCTGGAATGGCTGAAGCGTTTCAAATTCCAAATAGGTAACGTGGGAATGAATCGTCGCTCACTACATAAGAAGCGTCGTCTCTTATATGGTCGTTGACACCAAACATTTTAGAAAACTTCAATTTTTAGTTATTTAGTTTAGTTATCTCGTGCTACCGAAAATTTTATACTAAATTGTCATATTTCCGCAGGCGTTTAAAAAAAAATAAATTGTTACGTAGATATTCAAAACAAAGTTTTACCCATTCTTGAGCAGGAAAATTTTCGAAAAAGCGACGTATTCACATTGAAAGTAAACAAGGAATCATTTATCTAGGGTTTTGGTTCTGATAACCAGTTTATATCACACGTACATGATTGTTTTGAATGTATGTTTGTGTTTACGTTTCGCCTTTGGCTCATCAGTACATAGCAGTTCATGCTGAACTGCCATGCCACTCAGCAGTTCAATTAAAAACCCGCTAAGCAAACAAAAAGTTTTTTTTTAATTAATTTCCTAACGTAAATTAGTTTACGACTCATTTTCTTGCTAGAAAAAAAGTCTACGTAGTGATTTATGTTGAAGGAATTTTTCACGAAAAAAAAACAAAACATGTACCATTCGATGATTTGTAAATCACGGAAATACAAACATTTTCACATCCTCTAAAATAATCGAAAAATATGGACAACTCAGCTCGAGCCGGAAGGTAAATAACTTTTTAAACTGTTATTAGTTTCCAATTATAATGGGCGTTTTTTTGGTAGGTTTGTTTTTTCAATTGAGATACAGAACCAAGTTTAATCAATTTTTGTTGCCAAATTATCAAGATAGGGATGTGGATGAAATGTGGTTTCAACAGGATGGTGCCATACTGCGGCCAAAACAATCGCCTTATTGAAAGAACATTGCAATGACAATATTATTTCGAGAAATGGACTGGTAAAGTGGCCTCCGCGTTCGTGTGATTTGACACTACTCGATTATTTTTTGTGGGGATAAGTGAAGTCATTGGTTTATGTGGATAAACCAGCAACGATTGATGCTTTGGAAACCAATATTCAACGTGTAATTGCTGAAATACGCCTTCAAATGACCTTTTGTGAAAAATAGTCGTGGTGGCCATTTTATCGGAATCATATTTAAATGTTAAATGCCAGAAAATTAGCTACAAAACAAAAAGAAATTTGGCATGTGTTTTATTTAAATTTCAAATCAGCAAGCTCTTGAAAAACAGTCTTTATTAGCCGCAAATAACATTAACAAATTAACAGGTCCCGGGTTGGCGGTTCAATGCATAGGACACTGGTCTTGCAAGCCAGTTGTCGTATGTTCGAGCCCCGACCTGGAAGGATTCTTAGTGTCAGTAGGATCCATAGTACTAGCAATGGTTCTGTACACTAAGAATCGGTTGCGAAGTCTTTTGAAACAGAAAGGCCAAATTTCACAAAAGGAATGTAATGCCAAGACTTTGACTTTGACTAAATTAACAGGAACAAAATAATAACCCAATCTATTGGTTCATGACAAAGAGCCTAATTGGAAATGACAGTATCTTTAGGTTTATTTTTTCATTCGCAAATTACCGGTTGAATTTAATATTCGACGATTAACATTTCGCATAACTTTCAAGTCACAAATTTATATCCATCGAAAGAGAAAGTGAGGAAAAAGAGGTTCTCATTGGCTCACTTCTGTCGTGGGATGATCGAATTCTAGGGTTTCCGAAATTATTATGTTTTGTTTACGCTTTGCAAACTGAATGTAATATTCTACGTGTTTTTTTTTGCACGGATTCCGCTATTAACATGGTTTGGTTTCACTCGGGTTTTGAACACGGCAACCCCCTTTTTGAGCAAAATTAACCTAATCGATGTTGGCAAAGACTTACTGACTTTCAAACAGCACATCATTTTCAAAATAATTTTATGGTATGCAATAAAAATGTTAGTTTTTTTTTAGGTCAAACTTTGTATATAATTCCTTAAAATGTATTTCTAAGTGTGAAATTATATTAACACTTTTCGAACATTTTACGTTTGAAAACTTAACTTCGGGTATCGATCACTAATTCCATTAATCACCAAAAAGAAATTTTTCGTTCAATCAATGCACAATTCGTCTCAGATACACCAGTCTCCTTTAGCGAACATTGAACGCACTCACTGGTTTCCAGCAGCGTGGTTCATTCATGAAGTACGTAACAAACATTGCGTGCCTTCAGGTTCGAAAGCAGCAAGCAAACCATCAGCTGGCATCGGTTGGTTTACACATGGAAGCATGAATATACAAGTGTGGTGTTGTGGCATCATTTATGCTACCAGCTTATTGTCATGTTTTGCTCATTCTCTCTTTCCATCTCCATCTCTCGAGGCATCTGTCAGCCGGTCGTTGTCATAGTTGTGCGAGGAATTTCCCCCGTCCGACCATTTTTCGAGTCGAGTGAATGCTCGGGTGAATGTTGTATAGCCTGCTTAGGTGTGCTTCTCTCGCTGTAGCAGCCTATAATGAGCTGTTTGCTGTTCGTTGCTCTCGGAACGTCGTACCATACAGTCGGGTCAGCCTTTCGGTCGCACTCAAACGCGGTTACAACTCACTGTACCGTTCTTGTTCTACAATACAAATCTAGAGCCATAAATAGTAGTACTTTGGAGAAAAATAGAATACATTGATTCACGGAAACGTTATGAGTTTTGTTTGCTCGTTCTCGTCTGTCGGCGGGTTTAGTTACACGGCACTAAAGTACGGACCTTCGATAAGTGAAAATATTTAATTTAGCACAGTGAGAGAACAAATAAAAAAAGTGCTGAAACATGAGGTAAAAGTTGCAAATTAATGTCCGGGGTGAGCACAAAGGTTTTCATTTTATTTACGACGTGCTCCAGCAAAGCAGAACGTAATAAAAGTTGGAAAGCGACAGTGGCAATAATACGATCAAAATGAGTGCTCCGAGCTTCCGTGAAAAATTGCTTTGAATGAAATTCGAAAATCCACAGCTAATGGAAGTGCGGCTCGGTGAAAAATTTCCAGCGGAAAGTGAAAAGTGCACTTTTGTGAGACGAGATATTTGACGCCCCTTTTCGACCGAGAGAAGAAGTCAACCAGGATGGCTCACTTCTCCATCTCGGAAATGCCGGATGTGAAAGTGACAGATACATTCCCGAAAAGCGGCCGTGTCACTGAAGGTTAGTAGGACACTCTTGTCAACGTCGGCATAGTATCATATTTCATGCGCTTCGCAAAACTAGCACATTACTTCATGAAGTAGGGACAACTTGGCAGCTGCAAGGCGAACACGTTGCGATAAGGACCAGAGGCACATGTATTTTTATTTCAGTACAAACTGTTTCATTGGTTAACGTGAACTACTGCGAAGCCAGTGACTATTACTCGGAGAATTTTTAATTTCAAAGGCACCCAGAGGCCAAGTGTAATCTCGTGCATCTTCGGCCGGCCTGTAAGCAACTGCCTGACGGTTGCATTCAGCGTACACAGACGAACTCGACGAGTGTTTACTGTGGCAGAGCGAAGTAATACTTGATTGGTGGTGTAGAAAATTGCTAACTGTGTGTATATTTGCTATCAACGACTTGTATTTCCCTAATATATCGTATAGTTTCGATCGTCAACAGACATTCGAGGGGAAGTCAGAACTAAGTTTTATCATTGTTTGCAGTTTATTCTTTCCTTCTTATTTGTCTTCAAAATGTGCCAGCCTAATTCAATTCAATTCATGTTACTTCTTTAATTGAAGACAATTTGCCGCTCCGGTGGTGAGAATACACGATAAATTGAAGAACCTTGATAGATTTGCAAAGGCAAGACTGGAACAATGCAGTGTGTATTTGTTCTGAAAATAGTTTTTGTTTTTCTTTATAGCAATTACTGTTGAAAAATAAAATCAATTTAGATGAACTTTATTACATTGTTAACGAAAGAAGTATCGTGTACATTTCAATTGTCGATTACTATAAAATAATAAAACTTTAACGTTGGTTGACTACGATCATTTGCGTATTTTTTCCGACCGATATACGTTTTATACTGGGGTAAACTTATCCATAATTTTCCAATCTCACTGTGCTTCAAAACTGAAACATCATGCCTTTAATTATTTTGCAGCCGTATTGTCAACTTTTCCTTGTTGAATATTTTCTGCAAAGTTGTAGTGGTTTTATGTGTGTGAGCTGTCTTCACTACTTTTTACTAGAAACAAATAGACAGTTTTCGTCTTCGGCAATATTGTAGACAATGTAATTTCTGGTAACTTTGCTGAAGAAATCAGTTCGCTAACTATAGCCGTTAACTCATTATTTGGTAGTGTTAATAAAAGGGTTCCAAAAATTTAAACTTTTTCTACACTAACTGTAAAGAAATAATTTGTTCTACCATTCATTAGATTTTGTAAATATACGCAAAATTAAGTAACAGTTGAAAGCTCTATTACTTTTTTATTAAAAATGACAGGCCCAAGCAGAGCACACGAGTTGCACTGTACCTGCTGTGAGTGCCTATAAAGCTTGTGTGCTGTGCTTTTCCAAACTAGACTCTTGAGCGTGTGCTTGCAAGAAAAGAGAGTCGCATCGACTGAGCTTGTGGTTCGTTTAAATATGAAATACGCAAGCCTGCAGAAAATACGCACACGAAGTCTGAAGTACACGTTCATGTGCGTATTGCTACTAGATCGAGAGTTGTGTACATCGTAGAACCAGTTCGCGAGTCGACTAGTGTGCTGGCTCGTGTGCAAGGCGGTGTGTTGATTTGAGTGTCCGCTCTTGTCTTGTCTCTTGTCACTAGCGGGGCTAGCACAAATCAATATTGTCAATCAAAATGATTTACGCCTTTTACATGAAGCGTTATCATAGTCAATACTCGAATTTTTGACAATGTTATTGATTGAGTGAATAAACTTGTGCACTCAAATGGGATTGACATATTGACGAATGATTGACAATATTGAGTATTGACAATAGTATTGACTCGTGTAAGGACCACTATTGTAAATACCGCTACAATATATAGCAATCAAATACTCATTCTTTTAAATATCACTATGAAGACATTGTTCAAACTCACACATGATTATGACTGATTATGATAGCCCTGGTACAGTACGTTCATATATCGTGGTGAAGATTTCTTTTGCATAATTTTACTAAATTTACATATTTCATTTGAATTTAAGTTAGTGAAAATCAATTTATTGATATAATGATAACGAAGTGAGATCCACTTTCAAAAATTTTAACCACTAATTCCGGACCCGGAACTGGATACCGGTATAGCGAAATTCGGTTCATTCAACCATTAACTAATATGAACTACAATTTAAAATAGTTTCAATTTAAAAGAATTTCTAAATTTGCTGCGATTTTAATTATGAATTCGATTTTAGAATAATCTGATATAATTTTATTTGGCCAGAAAAAAACTGGAAACTAGATAAAATACCTAGCCAATTTAAAACAAAATTCTGCACATCACACTTATGAAAATCGTACTGAAATTGACATTTACAGTCTAAGTACCCTGCATCTCCGAAACCGGAAGATTGATCTGAAAAAAACTAAGATTCAAATACAAGGTCTCGTGGTCGGATACGGCATTCCTGAATTTCATCCGGATCCGACTGCCGGCTCCAAAGTTATAGGGTAAAGTCTGTTGTATATTGTAACAGATCGGCTGAAAAGTTCGTATCGTTTCTATGAGAGGGCGCCACTAGAATTAAATCCATACCATTTTCAGTTAGTACCAACCTTCAAAAGATACGTGTATAAATTAAACAGCTGTCTGATTATTAGTTTGTGAGATATTGCATTTTGAGTGAAGCTACTTTTGTTATTGTGAAAAAAATGGAACAAAAAGGAATTTCGTGTGTTGATGAAACACTACTTTTTGATGAAAAAAGTGCCGCCGATACCAAAAAATGGCTTGATGAGTGTTATCCAGACTCTGCAGCGGGCGAAGCAACAATTCGTAAGTGGTTTGCAAAATTTCGTACTGGTCATATGAGCACCGAAGACGATGAACGCAGTGGACGTCCAAAAGAGGCTGTTACCGATGAAAACGTGAAAAAAATCCACAAAATGATTTTCAATGACCGTGAAGTGAAGTTGATCGAGATAGCTGACACCGTAAAGATATCAAAGGAACGTGTTGGACATATTATTCACGAATATTTGGATATGAGAAAGCTTTGTGCAAAATGGGTGCCGCGTGAGCTCACAATCAAGACAATGCACCGTGTCACAAGTCGATGAAAACCATGCTGAAATTGAACGAATTGGGCTTCGAATTGCTCCCTCATCCAACGTATTCTCCAGATTTGGCCCCCAGTGACTTTTTCTTGTTCTCAGACCTCAAGAGAATGCTCGCTGGTAAAAAATTTAGAAGCAATGAAGAGGTAATCGCTGAAACTGAGGCCTATTTTGAGGCAAAGGACAAATCGTACTACAAAAATGGTATCGAAAAGTTGGAAGATATAATCGCTGTATCGCCTCTGATGGCAATTATGTTGAATAATAAAAACGAATTTTGGCAAAAAAATGTGTGTTTCTATTAAACGATACGAACTTTTCAGCCGAACTGTTAAGCACCCTGCATCTCCGAAACCGGAAGATTGTCCTGAAAAAAAAATCGCGTTTTCGTATGGTATTTAAAAACCTTTCAGTTGCATCTGAGATAGTCTAAATCGACTGAGCAATATTAGAGAAAAGTGAGTGACATTATTTTCAATTTTTTGGTACATAACACCATGTTATTCCGATCGGAAGTCGGATCCAAATGAATTTCAGGAACTTTTTATGAATCTTGCATTTGTGTCTGAGTTAGTGAAAATCGGTTTAAATAAATGTTAGCAGTGTCAAGAGATTCTTTCTTTTCGCAACATTTAAATCTGTATTTTTCAGGAGAAATAAAATACAGATTAATCCGTAAATGTGGCAATCCTGTTTCCCGCGGTATATTTCGATGCGACACTCATACTGGTATAACGATGTGTTCTACATTAATACTTTCATTTTCGCATTGCGTGAGAGCGTTGCTGTCGTAATTGAATGTGTTCATGACGGCGCAAACTTTTTCAACATTCATTTTGATGAATCTGATGTTTTTGGTAGGAAATGTAGAAAATTCAGTTAATTCTAAATGATGATCTGTGGGACTGAAAAGTGCCCTGAATTGTCACGATCAACATGATCTGCATTTAGATCTGGGATAGCTCTTGGCTTTGACTTGGAATTTATTGTGATTTCCAATTGTATTCCAACAAAGATGAAAAAATCCAGTTCGGGCGGAATCAGTAGGTGCATTTGGAACTCAATGAATTCCGACTCAAAGTCCGAACAACTTAACTGAGCAGCGCTCCCATGACGACTGACAACTTTCACTGGCAGGCTTTTGGTGTGGTTTTTCTGTGTGCCCGGCTGCAACTGTTCTTCGACACAATTTTGCTGTTCGGCGCTCGATTTATTCCAGAAGCGTTAGGTTTTCGATGTTAATCTCCCGTATGTCTCACTTTGACAAGCGATGCTCAGGAAATGATGGGATAAAGTGGAGTTTTCATCTTTTATACAGATGCATACTCGTTGGTACCTCTTTGATACTCGTTGATACCAAACATTTCATGAAAGTTTAATTCTGAATTATTTGAGATTATGTTATACAACTGAAAATTTTGATCATAAGATTATGTTCATATTACCGATGGCATGTAGCATAAATTATGTTGATACATTAGGTACAACAAGAGATATTCACGATCAAAAACTTATCAACTCTTTCAGAGGGTAAATTTTGAAAACGACAAAACGAGTCACAGACCGAAAAAAAGTCATTCATGAAATGATGAAAGGACACTCACCGAGATTAGGACTTAAGCAAGCAGGCTTTCGACAAGTTGTTGAAATGCTCTACCTCCAAGTAAATTTAAAATTTGGATATATTCATGAGTGGCACTATTTCAAGAGGTGTATGGAAATTAGATCTAAAACAAACATTTCCTGCTGTTGAACTCGCATTTCCATCTTCGCAGCATGCTTGGCAGCCGGTTTTGGACATGATTTATGTGCTGTTTGCCGCCACAGCAATTCAAACCATATGCGGTTGTTTTTGTAGTAGCTTTCTCGGCACATCATCCTGCACTCACGTTGTTCAATGCATGACGAACCTTGCACTTCAAATAGGGTGGTGCACATTTTGGCCAACCTTTTTACTGTAACTTGTTTGCTTGTAACAATCAAGCAGCACAGTACCTCTGTTTTTAAGTAGATACTAATTAACATGGTTGTGTACAGCCAAATTGAGACGCAACTAATCACCCTAACAAATGCAATCGGTTCACGGTTTAGTTTTGGACTTGGCGGGTGGCGGCAATGAACTTATATGAAAGTCATCCCAACATCACCTCTCGTCGCAATGCAAACGTTAAATCAAACACTGAATGCATGCGTAAGTTTTGGTGCTGCTGCAGTCGTCACTCTTCGCAATCGTGTCCAATACTTACTGGAAGCGAATGGAAACATTAGATGATACTGCCGGCGCAAACCAAACATGTGCATTTTGCAGACACACTGCATACCGTGTGTGTTGATTAGGTTGTTTATTTATAAAGTTCAACTTGGATGAACTCAATCGGCCGTAAAGACATACAAAATTCAGCTGCAGTTTGGTGGAATTACAACGTTTCCTTTTCTGTCGATGGCAACAATGGATGAATTATGACTTTTCGTTGTCGGATATATTTGGAGAAATTTCGAGTTATTATCCAAATATACGAAAATCTTTAACTTTATTCAGATCAAACTGAATCAAGAGTCCATTACCAGGGGGACTCTTTAGGTGTTTAGAGTAAAAATGTCAATTTCAAGAGTATTCTTTCTGATAAGTTACCATGTGGTGAATAGCAAATTCCTTAAATTGGCTAGCAAAGTAAGTAATTAGCTATATTTTTCAGATCATGATAGTCTATGACCATTACACTCATGTCAGATTTTCACAATACCAAATTAAAATAAATAGACTGATAATCCCATAAAAATAGCTGAATTTTGCTCAAGCCCAACTTCCAGTTCCTGAATGATATGTTGATAAGTTTTTTTAACTTTCAAGCCATCCTAGAAAATGACAATACGAAATACCGCGTACAAAATTTACCGTTAAACCGAATTTAAATAGACCGGTATCTTTTTTGCGGTTCCGGAAGTACCGGAAATAGTGGTCAAAATCTCCAAAATGGAGCACACTTCATTTTTTCATATATCATTGAATCGATTTTAACTGGAGTAAATTCAAATGTAGTAGGGTAACGGTACCGCCATTTATCTTAGATTCATTGGTGATCTCACATACTAAAACCATTAGTTAGAGTGAGATCTGTTGTCTCTGTTCGATAGATTGACCTCAAGAGTGATATGGAATCAGGAGCATTTGCTTCGAGTTTTCGCATCCCTATAACAGCCAGTATTGAACGATTCTGTATGAAATGTTCAAAACGACGAATGTAACAATGAGAGATTCTCTTTGTTTACTTTCTCTTCACCTCTTCTCCGACTTATTTTTCAATATTTTCCACGAAAAAATTACAATATGTTGTACGAATGATGCTTTTTACTATGCAAAACATTTGAATTAATTTTGTTGTTTTTTTTTAAATTCTCAAAAATGATGATTTTTTTATCATTTAAACCCTACCTCTTGGAAAAGTTCGATTTCAATACAATAAATTGTGTAAAATAGCTTGAAGTTTATACTTTATACATTTGTACAGAGCATACTTGTTCTGTGGAAATTTGAAATTGGAATAGCTCACGTGATGTATGTATGTAAGTAGCCACCATCCTAACAAGAGTTGCTCCATTTGACAATTACTTCAAATTTCATCACCAATCTAAAATTAACATGCCACTGTGTGAAGCAAGGAATGGACGGTTCTCCTTTCAACAGTATTATCCAAAAGATTGACTAATGATTTTTCATCACTTGTCAAGCTTTCCAAGGGATGGATAAATACCAGAAAGCCACTCACCTTGCATATATCAGTTTAAAATATTGATATGATAGGCCCATATAAAACTAAATATTTTTAGCGAACATTTTACAAGTCAGTTTTCTTTCCATTTAAATAAGATTCTGTTTGAATACCATTCAATTCTTCTACAAAATGATGCATAGTTAGAATCTGCTAGATGAAGTATTATCATATTGCCAAAGATTCCGACCTGTAACAAAGAGTGAACATTTTTGCTATGAGTAAAAAGTCAATTATAAAAACATTTTGATTATAAATTGAATGACCAAATGTATCATGTGCATCAATCAGTCTCCCTCATATTAGTAAATTATACATACCCATAGTTTAAAACCATATACCATCGTCTTAACCTTCGTTAGTGGCTGTTTTACTAGCGAACAGAGCGTGTCGTAAGCCCACTGCGCTAAATCGCTGAAAGTATTCCGTATTTCAATGTGCCGGTTTTGCACAATACGCTTTGTGCGATGATTCGTTCAATTCATGCGGTTGAGATTTTGTGCGCCGCTTTTGCACTGATTTTCATCTTATGGCGTTTTAGTTTTTAATTTGCACTACACCGGTGCAGTGCTACACTGAGGCATGAATAAACGAACAAAAATGACGAAAACATAAACAGTAACCATTGACTACAATTAACGATTCCATTGCACAGAGCTACACCAAACTGCAATTTAAAAACAAAAACGACATTAATATAAGGTTTAATAAAAGAAAAAATTGTCAAAAAAAATCAGAGGTTCCAACATTTCAAAAATTCCTTTTCAAAAATCGGTCACCAGTCGATTCGGTTGCTTGGTTCATATGCAATAATAAAACGCATGCAAAGTTATCCGATGACTTTCTCCGATCCATTTATGTAATCACTCTGCTGTAAAAACCGTAGTTTTATCGGAACCACGGAGCCCAGTGTTATTTGCCATTCGCCTCTGCTCGACGAGATCGGAAAATTTTTATTTGTATGCAGCTTTCTTAGATTTTTCAAGCCGCTCACTTTTATCGGAGATGGCTGAACCGAATTCATCAATCTTTTGACACGTTTAAGAGCTTCTATTGGGTCTTTGATCCATTTCAATGGCTGCCACTTTCGACTCCGATGATATAATGGTACAAGTGAAATAGATAACAAACGTACTTTTTTCTCTTCGCTCAAGTTGTAAGATTGTTAAAAAGCTACTGTTTAGCCGTTTAATGGCTTCCGGTTCAGGAGACATAATACTGGTTTACATGACCATTTGCAATGAGCTGCCAACCAGATTTCGTCCTATCACGAGTATTAAATCTGAGAATGGTAAGTCCACAAACGCTGAATAAATTATTCCAAATCACGGAAACTGTTTGATTCAAATGAAAATAGGCAATAGAAGAAGTTTCCAGTTTTTGAATTTAAATTGAAAGTTATGAAAAAGTTTTGCATTATTAAAAAAGCTGAAATGCTTCGCTAAAATTGCTGAAATACTTTCCTATTGCATTGATAATATCTCAGAAATGAAGCTGATTTCATTGCGTGGCAAGGCAATAACACACATAACAGATTCGAAAATGTTACGCATCTTTTGAAGAGAAGGCAGGAAAATACCTCAATACCTGATAAATGTTTGCAAATTATCCATCAACGCTTTCATGGTGGGTTATGTCGTATTTGCAGTTACTCATGTGATGCGAATCGATCATCCTGCTCTTCGTTGCTTGCATAACGTATAAGTGGACGTGTGACGCTATGTGTTCTCTATGAATTATTAATTTATTAAGCGGTGCTTCACCTTCACAATAGAGATGAGTGTGTAAAAATACCTGCTTTTTTTCGCTCTCTGCGTCAATTACGTCTCTGCTCCTTTTCAAACACCGAACCGAGTGTATATCTTCCGTTTAGTTTGACTTTTCACACGGCATTTCATCCATTGTATTATCATCGTTTCAGTATCAATTTTACTTTCATCGTTATGAACACTATACCTGAGAAACCACGCCCCACAGAGTTTTACCCATAAAAAGGTTTCATCTACTTTGGAACAGAAATTTATTTTTCTAACAGGTTTCAACCGACGCACAGGTGGCTGCACAAGTGCATAGTTGCTACGTTTATCCTAAACCGGTACTAAAACTAACTGTTCATCGTAAATTGATTAAACTTTCCCACCGAGTTCCACGCGAGCCTACGGGCGGGATGATTGTTGCCTAAAATTCGTTATATTTTTCAATGAAACAGCTACGCGTTTTGTTAACAAATTGTTTGCACTGATTATTACTGCCAACAATAATGAGATGATTTTCTTGTGGATGCTCGCGTTCAGCAACGGTTTGAACGAAATTGAATAACCTACGATTTCGATCAGGCAAAAGTCGTAACCGTCGATTATATCAGAAATATCGCCGGTTTTTGGAATGGCAGTTATAGCGAGCGATCTCTGGTCTGTGCTGTAGAAAAAATGGCAGTACATGTTGAAAGGTTAGTACATGAAAACATTTCTGATTTCGAATGGTTGAAAAATTTGGAAATATGTGACTTGACAGAGTTGCACTTTCTGTTCACTTTAAACATCACTTGGACGTATATAAGCAAATAATGCGTATATAAGGCTTTAACGCATCTGAACATTTTGCTGCGCAGCTGATGAAAACTGTTCCTAGATTTTTCGTAGTTCCGCTGAGTTATTTTCCACACTTATACCACAAACGAAATTCCAGACATGACAGTCACGAACTTTTTTTGGCGGACATCTACGGTCCTCCGTGAAACTGGCACCAATGGTGATAAATTGGTTGCACTGCTGAGTTCCCATCATACATTCATAATGCAAACGTCAAACCGTGAGAACCCTTTCGATTCGGTAGCTCATTTGTATATATTAAGATTTTATGGCACACTTTGGTTGAAATGATAACAATGCAATTATTCTCGCGCTCCACCAAGCGGTGAGTGCGGTCATTTCAGAAGGTACCGGGAACGAACCACATTTTTCACAAATATTTATATGCACGTACATGTCTTTATTATTTATCTTTGCTTATACTATGTTCACATTTTCAGAAAACAACATGATTTAACACGATAGTAATATAAAGTAAAACACGAACTGTTCACACCTGGATTACGTTATACGCATGGCATATTGTTTGTTATTGAGTTTATTTAGAAACAAATTTCAAAAATGTCTACGTCGCAGAAAATTAGTATTTGTGTTGCATTTTCATTTTTATTCAACTATTCAGGGCTCAAAATTTATAATTTGTGCTGGTGTTCGATTCGTGATCGGAGGCAAAAAAGAAAAATTTACATTGACTACATCCGGAAAATATCCAATTGAAATACATCAATTTCAAGAAGCATTTTCGGTTTCAAGACGCTAGGTTTTCCACAATGCCGTGGAGCAATTGGTATGAATAGTATGTCGCTTTTCCAATTCTTCTCTCAGAACCAGTTTTTAAAGTGTTCTTCGATATATAAAAACTGTCTATGTATATCATTTGTTGGTTTTGATATTTACATCACGTTAGTTAATCGTAGGTGTATTACTTCAACACTTTGACTATCATGTGAAGTAAATATGCTAAAGTAACAAATTACCAAAAAATCCTTCTTTCAATAAAAAAACATAAATAGTTGTATCCGTTTTCAGTTTTGTTTTATTATGATTACATGGCTACTCTGATGGAAAACAGTTTCGACAACAGCTTGTCAATTGACATAGTCAAAAAGTGACGTAAAATGCTAGCAGGGCTGTGCTTTATTGACAATTATATCTTGTAATTTAGGGAAAACATGTTTTAATGTGACGTTTCTGAATATGGAATAAAACTATGTTCACACCGGCCGAAAATAACATGTTTTAACGATAGTAATATAAAGTTAAAACCGCACTGTTCACACTAAGCAAAATGGTTGTACCTATCTGCGTTGCTAGGTCATTTTTCCAAAAATCTGTATTCTGCGCAAAAATCTATCTGTATTATATCGGTATCAGAATCTCTTCTACATAAGTAGTAGAAAATGTCACCAAGAGGTGAACTGAAAAAAAGGTCCCACGACAACCTTTTCTCATTTCTATTCAAGCTAAAAACCAAAATCGGTACTTATCTGTGTGATCCGTGAATTATCGGTATTTTGGGAGTACATATCTGTATTGTGGTAGGAAGGTCAAAAATCTGTATAAATACCAAGAAATCGGTATACCTGGCAACGTTGGTACCAGTTTTCAGTTTTGTTTTGTTATGATTACATGGCTACTTTGATGGAAAACTGCCGTTGTTGAACAGCTTGTCAATTGACATACCTAGTAAATCCGAACATCGGACGCATCGTGCACGAAAGCTTTTGATTGCGTTTCGAGCTTACATAGTGTAGAACAAAAGAGTGAAGATATACCAAAGCAGAGAGCGGATGTCTGATACTCAGGTGATGAGATATATCGAACATAGGGCCAGAGTTTTTCTGGTCCTAAGAGGCGAATGACCTAAAGGTTA